>NC_088684.1:197378170-197679698 GCF_028017835.1 Emys orbicularis
ATTTTCTCATGTCACGAGCAGTCATCTGCACCTAAAGGCACTCAAGAGACAATGGGCCTAATCGTACAAGGTGCTGAGTGCCCTCGTCACCCACTGCACAATGAAGGTACTCACTACCTTGCAGCATCCTGCCGCACATGTGCATCACCCAGGCTCAAAGCTTTCCACAATTATATATGTAATCTTTCCCCAGGCCATGATAGGAATAGCTAAAATTCCTGGGATAAATAGCTTCCTGCTACCTTGTGAAATGCCAAGCACCTTATTATTACTCTTCTTTATTATAGGAGCATCTAGGAACTCCGGCCAAGGATTTACTTATGCAAGGCACTGTACAAAACTACTAACTAAAAAGACAAACTCTGCCCCAGGGGGCTTAGAGTCACAATGTTACACAGAGGCAAGCGGTGGACAAGAAAATGTGTGAGCCTGGACAAGTCCCTGAGCCTCTCTGTGCCTCAGATCCCAGTCTGTAAAATGTAGATAATAGTTCAGTGATGTTGTCAGGATTCAACAGTGTGAGGCATTCACACACTATGGTAATGGGAGCCATATAAAAGTACCTCAAACAGATAGAGTGCTCAGCATCATACAGGAGAAGACCCTTGATGTTGAGCCCCATCAGCTATATATTAAATGCCACAAGCCAAGAAATCATTAGAAAATTAGAGCTACTGACAACTAAATTATTTAGTAGCAATTTCCCCACCTTATGCCTTGAAGAACTATTCAAAAAGCTCTTAGTCTTGCAGAAAGATTCTAATTGACTGAGTTATGATGTGCTGGAAGACTAGTTAGTTATTAATAGCTTCATTTTACTTGTTTGCATAACAAGAGTTATGGAAGAGTTATTATTGAAGCCTTCTTTTGTATAATTAAAGAGGACTATAGAAAAACAGCAATAATTAATTTGCTTCACTGGTTACTTTAAAATTGTTCCAAGTAAATGAAATATCCTAATATCAAAACAGCCTGAAAAATAGTTATTCTCTATTAACACTGACAATAGAATCAGTCTTTAAAATAAGCTCAGAGAAGTGTTTCCCTAAGAAGCTATGTAAATACAAAGCTGAAGAAATACCAAAGTTTTAAAAACTTAAAAATGTTTCAGATTTTTAATGTTTGAGAAATGTCAAGTATTTTTTCAAATAATTAAAATGATGGAAAACGATCTTCTCCTTTCCCAAGCGTGCATAATTACCAAACACTGTATTGTTACAGATTTACATGAGAATGATCTTGTGAATTATATCTCAGGGTTCACCAAAGAATCAAAGTGATTTCTTCATGGACTGCACCGATCATTAAACTTGGAATTAAAAAGAAACTGCACTTGGGTTCTCTGAACACATTCACAGCAATGGAAACTCTATGGATTAATGGCAGGTCAGCTAAATTGGATTTAATACTGCGTTACTTCATTTGGCAGTCAAAATTGCAAGGAACTAGAGCCTTTAGAATGCTGCTATGACAAGAATTGTTGCCAGTTTCATTGGTATATTGATTTAATTCTGTCTCTTAACTGCCTTAAATATAGTTAAAACACTACGTGCTCATATAGATGAGAATGTGCTTGTGTGTGGAGCGGCGGAGTGTTTTCTGCCTTGTGTTCCATTTTATGGAATAGAGATCTTGCTCACCAGGAGTATGAGCAATTGAAAACAAAATGCACACAAGAGGCCTGACTCTCCATTACCCTGCACCTTGTGTAGTCATCTACCCCAGTGCAAAGTGCAAACCATCATCAAATGAGAATGATAAACCATTTTGCATTGGTGTAAATAGCTACAGAAGGTGCAGAGTAATGGCAAGTCAGGCCCAAAAGTCAGTTAAAGGCAAAACCACCTATCCACAAAACCAAACATCCTAATCGATCCCCTTTAGGGGAAGAAGGAAAAAACCAGACAAACAGAATAAATGGATAGACCTTGCAGCATGCACAGATGCCAAAGTCAACAAAATCAGGATCTCTTGCACAAGCAGTGGATATTCCGATGTCAATGTCCAATCTGTGAAGAGATCCTGCTTCCCACATCCACATGTTTCTCTCTGGAAGCTGTTAATTTGAGTGCCACAGTGGAGCCTCAACTATCAGAATTAGACACAGGCAGAGGGATCCTGAGTATGTACACTGGTTGTTGGCTCATGCCACCACATCTTTACCGCTATTGTTACCTGTGCTAGCTAAATTAAAGCTAGCACAAGTATGCCTCCCCTATTCTAAGGTAACCACAGTCAAATCCATTTCAGCCCAAGTTCAGCAAGTCACTTAAGCATGTGCTTGTGCCTCACTGAAGTCCAGGGCTTCAGCTTTGCTGAATCAGAGTCACAGATCTTTAATTAAAATGTATTGCGCCCATGTCAAATAGTACATATACTTTAATATTATATCCAGCCTACAATAGGACCAAACCACCAGCAAACTACAAAATCATAAGAGTCCTCAATTCCCAACGACTTGGAAGTGAGTTAAGAGGGCTCAGCACCATGCAGGAATGAGTCCAGAAACTTTTCTGTAGATAGAAACAAGGTTGCTCAATATGCTATTCCAATGTATAGATATAAAAGTATTTCCCCATCTATCAAGGTTGAAAGAAAAACTAAAGTTGTATATTTCTCATTTAGCCCGGAATGGTGAAATACACTCCCACGGAATGCCTGTAGACTTTCCTGGTAGCAGGATGGTGCCCAAAGTGAATATTTCAATTTATAGGTTTCTGTCCTTCTGGTTCTCCATGGAGAAACAGTCCTTGTTTGTTTTTGCAGAATGCAACAGTTTATTTCCACTTCTGAGGCATTTTCACAAATAAGCAATTACTATGAGCATAAAAATATGCTGCTTTGGTATCTGGGTCCTCATTTTAATAGGAAGCGTAAAATAAATATTCAGAAATCATTTGATTTTCCTGTTGTGGCACCACACTCATTTATGGAAATAAGTCCTCACAAGTGCTGTAGTTTTCTAGGCCGTAATATTTTCCTCTATCTGCTGTTCATCTCTCCTTTGTAATTGCATGAGTCAGTTTTTTATGGAAATGAAACATTTGTCTAGTAATAGGATTTATTTTTCGTTTAGTTTTGAATTACTTGCTTTTTTCCCTGCCCATAGGTTCCTTTCCTAATTATAAAAAAGGAACACAATAAAGCAAGATATCAAAATGTGGTCAAGTGTAATTAAAGAGCTCCACATCACAATTTTGAAATCACAGAGCCCTTAAGTTACATTTGTTCAGTTTTGCAAGCAATAGGATTTAATTAGATTTCACACATAGATTAATATTATTACTATTAACTTGGTGTCAAAAGTGAAAGTTAGCAGAACAATTATTTCTTTAAAAAAATTGTTATATGAATGCAAATTTATTTTCTTTTAAAATGAGAGATGATTGGCAAAAAAGTTAGATTTTGACAACATCTCCTCCTTTCTGTCTTTCATGAGAAAGACATAGATCTGAAAATACTATTTAATACCACTCATAATTATGTCTTTACTTACTGGGTAAAAATAAAACCCCATAGTCTCAAACCAGGCTGTAGGTTACGCTATCTGAGAACAAAAAAAATGTTTTGTTTAAGTGACCTATAATCCCACATTTATTTGTAAGATATGTTAACGAAAGGCAAGATAGTACAAATTTCCATGGAGTACTTTTAATCTTGATCCTCATTAAAACACAAATCTTTTAATATAGGGGTTAGCGCTTAGACTGAATCCTTCTCTTTTCCCATCTGGGAACAGGGAGGGCCTTAAATGCAGCTCAACTCACCGTGCTTCTATCACATGCATAAGCACCAATGTGCGCTGGTGGAGGCAGAATGAGGACAGACAACTCTGCACTTATGCACTGGGGCAGCTCTCACCTCTTTTTTTAAATTGCTGTGTCATTGAGCCTGGAAATGCAGATCAGGTCAAAGGAGTATGAAATTATAAAGGTCAAACTTGCCCACATCATAGTAATGCATGTTTCAGGGACAGCTCTGCCATTACTGCCTAGTAGTGATAACAGCAACTGCAAAGTGTCCTGGAAATAGAATAACTTTCCTCCTGAACTCCATGAAGATCCACCCACTCCAGCCTAGAGCCTCTTTAACCAATCATTGCACAGGTGGCTAGGACTTACTGCCTATGGTATTTGGTGGGTATGAGCTATCTTAATATTCAATATCTAAGACAATGCAGTTTATTATCAAAATTTTAAAATCTACAGGTTTGTGAGAAATATTGCCCCCTTTCAAAAGCAATATGCTGGATATCACCAAAACAGGACAAGGATTCACAATACTAAAGCTAAACACCTACATGATCATGACAGCTGAACAGTTTCCCAGATACTGGATGAGAAGAAAAGAAAAGCAATTAAGAACACAAATTCAGGAAAAAAAGTGCAATTGTGTTAGCCAATTTTAAGATCTCCCACTGTAGAGATAAGTGAAGTCCTGACTCTTAGCTTTAGTTTTGTTTAAAAAACAAAATCTCATTTTTGCAAAGGTGTCTTTTCTGGCACATTGGGCCCAACTCACAAGGACAGAGCACCCTTCATCTTCCACTGATTTAAATGAGAAGGTAAAGATGTGAAGCCCCACACACAAGAGGCACTCAAGACATTGCAGTATTAGGTTCTGAATGTCTCACGTACTGTATGTTCTGATGTGAAAAAAACACCAATAGTAGTTCATTGTGCATTTTTAATGAAAAATCCGTATTAGAAATTCCTACAAGGAGCTAGTTGAAGTAGACAACTTTTAAAAGTGACAATTTTGTTATAGGGTTTCCAAGATTCTCACTTTTTGTCTCAGCACAACTGATGAAAAACAAAAGAGCAAGGACATTATTGGGGTCCATGCATAAAGCAGTGGCTCTGATTCCAGAGCTGGGGCTAGAGATAAAATTTTCTTAACCTCAGTGACTATCTTCATTTTTATGCCTTGTACAGCACTGCACATATTACTGGATCGTAAAAATAGATAGCTCTATCTGATCTATGTGCATGAAACTCAACAGTTTAAAATCAGGAGATATATGCTAGAGTAACACACCCAGAGACAAGTTTCACAAATCCTCCCCTCCCCTTGTTTTTAATCAAAATTCACAACAATATTCATTGACAATTTTCAGCTAGCTCTAGTTTTATGTTGTTTTTTTAAAAACCAATATGTGTGGGTTTGTAACAGTCAAGTTTAACACAACGCCAAAGTAAAACTCAATTGAATACGAAAAATGTGAGTTTTGTTGGTTTTTGAAGCAAAACCGTGAACTAAGGCAAGTTACTGAACTGTTTTGCTGACTCTGACTTGAGTTGAATTTGGAGTAGGTAAGAAAATCAGATGGGTTTCAAACGGTATCAGGAACCATAATAAAAGTTTCACTAAGCTCTTATTGAAGTCTGTCTCTAACTGTTATCCTTTTCCATAATTATAAGACTGGGGGGAAATCATTCTCAAAATGGAGAACAAAAATTACCTAAAAACTGTTGACCTTTAGTGAATATGGTTAACAATGGTGTCATTGCCACTGGGCATCTATGCAGGCAGTGAGACAAAGCAGTTTAATAGGAAGGAAAAACTCTGAAGAAAAGTATTCAAGTAGAAAGTGCCAAGCAGTTGCTAACACACCTCAGCAGTAATCCAATAAAATGCACATGGCAGCTTTAGAGTGGATCAATAGGTAAGTAACAGAGGAATGAGAAAGTATTTTGGGGGAAAAAATCATTAGTTAAGCTGGATGGTTCAAACAAGTGTCTGACATTGTTGACAGGCAACCTAGCTATTGCATGTCTGGGGAGAAAAGTTACTCAACACTGGCAGCTCCAGTCCCTATAGTGACTCTAGTAATCTGTGCTAGAGAAATGCAAAATGTCACTAGTATAAACAATGTGAAGGCAACTAAATTGAATAGGAATAATCTTAAATTAGGTTCCCAGCAAGGTGGTAAAACCACCAATAAAGAAAAGACCTGATTCGAACCACTCTGATGCCTGTCTTTCACTGGTGTAACTCTACACAAGTCATTTGTGATCTATCCAGTTTTAGGGGCAGTCGGAATCAGGCCCACAGAGTGCTTTTACTTGGGGTAAAAGACTAGCTACTGTTTAATTTTGTAAAGCTTCAATCAAATTTTCTGCTGAATAAGCCTCACTTTAGAATTCTATCCAATTCTGCCATTATAATATAATGTGTTTAATGCCTGAGAGTCAGAATAAATGGGTTTTAAAAACTTTTAAGGCATATTCCTTTGTATGCCATTTATATCATGCAACAGCAGCACTCAGGGAAAACAGATCTTGCTCCTATTCAAAATCGCACTTCCTATGCTAAACTATTTGATATTTTATTTAGCTGTGACACTCTGAGTACCTTTCCCAGACCTGAAGAAGAGCTCTGTGTAGCTCAAAAGATTGTCTCTCTCATCAACAGCAGATGGACCAGTAAAAGATATTACCTCACCCACCTTCTCTCTAAAGCGCGGCAGTGAAATTAGAATCAAACTAGGCCTTAGTATATTCAGTAATTATCATCAACTCTGACCAAAAAAACATCTGAAAATATGATGTGATAGTTTCTTTGAGCATGTGTTCCCCAATACTTGTCATCACTTCAAATATTTCCTAAAGATGATTAAGTCTAAGGATTCCCTCCCTTACATAATTGAGAGGGGCTAAGGGCTGGGAAGTTAGAAATCTAGTTGTCACTTATCAAAGCCTGACTTTGATCTTTATATAACTGCTTGAAATATTTCTGAAATAGCTTAATAATATCAGAGAGATGTGTCAATCTCTCCCCTATGGTGGGTCTAGCAACATTTATTATTGCAGATTTAATGCTGAAACTCAGCAGCTGAGCATAAGAATCTCCTTTTCCCCTCTAATACAAGTGGTGACACTTAATGTGATAACAATTACTTTTATATAATGGAAGGGAAAAAGCAACCTTGCACTCACAGCAATTAATCTTGGCAGATAGACTCTAGCTGATATATGGTCATGGAAGGATTTTTACTGGTAAAAAGTGGCTTGGGAAGACTGAAATGATTACAAATGTTTATTTTTATTTTTTTTGCTTGCTTCTAGCATTATATCATCTCATTTTGTTAATTAATGTTGTAAAGGAGAAGGGTGAAGAATACTATCTCCACTGTACCTGGGCTCTGTAGTGTTACTATCGTACATCTTATTGAAGTTGGGTGGCCAGGACCTAAAACCTTAGATATGTAAGTTATGAACTAGGGTAACCATTGAAGTAAAAAAGCAAAACCATTCAATCACCAAACCAATGACAATAATGTGTATATATAAAGGAGTAAGCAGATAAGGATTAAATAATTTTGGTATCAATACTGCAAGACAATTATTTATGTACATTTTTATTAACAAATTATATATCTACTTAGTCCTAGACGCTTCAGTTTAACACACAGGCAAACCCCTGCACTGAGTCCCCGATAAGCACAGGGTCTGCCTCTGCACTAGTGAAGTAGGAGCTAGGTTTGGTTCTGTAATCAGGCTTCAGCACAATCTGGAGGTTTTTTTTTTTTTTTTTTTAATGTCTGTACATTAAACCAACAAGCGTTATTTGTATATTTGTATGATGCTTTGGAGATAGAACTTCATTTGTAGCTAATATACTCATGTTCAATAAAGTCAGAAGGATACAGTTATGCATTTTTAAAAACAGATACATTAATTAAAAATTAGAACTTTTACCTACAGCAGTGACAACATAGTAATAAAAAGCCAGGCTTCTATAGAGAGAGACCTATATGTATCTATTCTCACCCTCCCCCATCCTTGACTCTTCTGAGCAGAATAGGAACTGTCCCCTCCCAGAAGCATGGATCAAAAGAGTTCTACTTACTCAAGTGAGGCAGTAACATCAAATTCTAATTGGCTAATACTTCAAGGGCATTCCCAGCACACCATCTTGTAGAAGCAAGATGTTAAAAAGCTCTTCAGGCTGTTGTGTGTGCGTCTAATACAGTAGTTAGTAAAACAGTCGGCACTTGCAGGTAGTTAACATTTCAGTATCATTTTTTGGCTATGCCACTTGCTTGTAGAAAGTATTATAACTTCAGGCTGTCAGAAATAGACTGCCTGCTTCTCATATCACCTTGGTTTAAACTCCAATGGCATCACAGAGATTTACACTGGTATCAGAAGAAAACCAGATGCTAGATACAATACTGCCAAGCTCTTCTGGTGAATTGACATAAGTTATGATATTTCATAGTAATAAATAGTGACAAGCTTTGTTAATGTGCTTTTTTTTTTAAACACAAAAAGTAGTATTTCCAGCTATGAAGTAAAATAAGCCACGTAAACTTTGTGAAAAACTTTGTCTCAGCACATCAATGCAAACATAGAAAGTCAAACCATGTAATCTTTGACAAAGCAATCAATAGCCTTGAACAGGCTTTTAAAATTATTTCAAATTTATATTATTATAGCTCATCTACTACAGTGATCTTTCTCATAAAAAAAATACAAATCCCAGAGTGATTCTACAATCCAGGAATTTCAGAAATATATATATTTACATAAACAGGTTTATAAAATGGATTCAATGCTCTACCCATTGCCCCTAACTGTTTTATGGAAGTTACCTGTCTGTAAGGTAGAGAGAGAGAGAATTTCCACCAGTTCCCAATTTTGGGGATCTCAGGATTACCGGTAGGTTCTCTATGCCTGAAGTCAGAAACCCTCAAGCAATGTTACTGCTGTATTTTCAAGTGGCATAAAGAAAAAAATAGAACCATTCATAAATCTCTGTATGGGGAAAGCTGAATGTAATAATATAACATCAGGGATATACTTGATGCTGCAGGGCCATGTTGTCAGGAAGTTCAACAAACTTTAGCACCACTAGAGCTCTAACCCAGTAATGCCAGCCTGTCATATACAGCAAACATCACAATGCCTTTTATTGTAAAATGCTTTATAAATATTAACCAGTGAACCATCACAGTGCCCAGTGAGGTATTCTCATCCTAATTTTACTGTTGTGGAGCTAAGAGACAGACGTTCAATGTCATAGCCTCGATAACTGTACAAGGCTTCACTTTCAGGCGCAGGTTCAGGATTCAATTCTTGGCTGCCACTTACATATTCAGTCCATTGGATCCTTCTTACTTTAGAATGAGCAGAGCTCCTAGGATTAATTATTCTCTCTCCAAGGGATCAATTGGAAAACATGGGCATGTAAAGTTAAACACTTAAAGCCATATATAGGCAACTTCAATAAGTGACCTATTTTGTCAGGTATGCACTTCAAACCATCTTCCACAGAAGTCAGTTGAACTTCTGTTAGCTTCAAGTCACAAATACAGATTCAGTTGTTTAGCATTAGGCACCCAGATATGAAAAGTGCCCCCCCCCCAGCAGATCTTACAAAACCCCCAGAAAACCTAAGACTAAGTATTTAAAATAAAAGGTGTTATTTAGTATATTGATTTATGTGCTATATTCTGCATTATACATGGAGATGGATCCTTAGCTAGTGTAAGATGGCAGAGCTCCACCCAATCCATACAATTATGTCAATTTACATGAACTGAGAACCTACCCATTGTCTTTAAAACAGAAAGGGATCCGAACTTCCCTGAAATGCAGGGCAGGGAAGGAAGGGCTTCAAATGCAGGTTTGACTCACCACATATATGCCGTAGGTTTCATAATGATTGATCTACGAATAGGGTGACCAGACAGCAAGTGTGAAAAATCGGGACAGGGAGTGGGGGGGGGGGGTAATAGGAGCGAGCCTATATAAGAAAAAGCCCCAAATATCGGGACTGTCCCTATAAAATCAGGATATCTGGTCACCCTATCTACAAATCACTACATACAGAACAAAGTCATGTGGCCAGTTAGATAAGAGTATGTGTTCAAACTTTAAGATGTAATTTATACCCTTATACCTACACCCACAGTAGGTGATAGCCATATCTGCTCAAAAGACAGACTGCTATCTATATGAAGACCTGTACTTCATTCAGTCCATTTTCAGCAAGCTTTCACTTTCAATGCTGCAGCATTTGATATTTAAGCTGGGGATGTGCAGGAAAGACAGAAAGCAGCTTGTAGTCAAAGTGTTGCTTTCATCTCAGTCATCAATCCCTGATTCATTAGATATTAGAGCAGATTTTTTTTTGTCAAAAAATAATTAAGTGTTTGAAACAGGAAGTTTCAGAAAAAAAGACTTCATTATTTTAAGTTTTCCAGTTCTCTCACTCCAACAAAAATCAATTAGTTTCATTTTTTGTTTCATCAGTATTTGGTTTCTGTCCCCTCGGTGACAGAATGGAAAAGAAGGAAAAGGGTGGGGCTGCAGCAGAGGAATAAAAGAAAAACTGAAAATTTAAGACTGAAAATGTTTTGATTTAGAAACACTTCATAGAGTTTGCATTTTCCATTTTTCAAAATGACTGCTATACGGTAGCCTCCAAATAATGCTTTTCATTAATTTTCTCTGCATGATAAAATGAAGGAATGAAGCAATTTCAACAGACCTTAATCACTCTAACACAGGGGTAGGCAACCTATGGCACAGGTGCCGAAGGCGGCACACAAGCTGATTTTCAGTGGCACTCACACTGCCCGGATCCTGGCCACCGGTCCGGGGGGGTTCTGCATTTTAATTTAATTTTAAATGAAGCTTCTTAAACATTTTAAAAACCTTATTTACTTTACATACAACAATACTTTAGTTATATATTATAGACTTATAGAAAGAGACCTTCTAAAAATGTTAAAATGTATTACTGGCACGCAAACCTTAAATTAGAGTGAATAAATGAAGACTCGGCACACCACTTCTGAAAGGTTGCCGACCCCTGCTCTAACAGCTGGATATTATATTACTATCAGAAGGTGATATTGCTTGTGCCTTTTGAAAAGTGAAAGTTCTATATGTGCATTGTGTGGAATTAAGTCACTTCCCATTTACTGATGTTTTGACATTAACTGCCAGTGATCAAATATAGAACGGCTAAGGAACAAATAATCAATTTTACTATTGCATGCAACAGTAACGTTGATGTACCTTTTGCTCATCTCCTACCCAATTAACATATTTATGGGAATTTACTTGCCTAAAGCCTGATAAATAGAAGTGGTTGCCTCATCTGACCTTCATTTCCCCTATTAGGTTCCTCGTACCCAGTGTGACCAGTTCAGAAGAAATTACTTTAGTTTTAAATTATTACCCTGAGACAGGTGCTTGGAATCCAATGAAAGTGACTGATGTCCTTTAGGTGATCTTTTATGAGAGGGTCAAATTTCATTCCTGAGATTGTTCTGTAATGAATAAGTGTTCCAAACTTCAAGATGCTAGTTTAACAGGAACACACAAATTATTTGTTAGTCAGTGAGTGGCATTTTATTGATGTTTGTATTAAAGACTCTACCATCTGAAATTTTCAGTTATAAAGATTGTGGAGATAAAAGCTAACTAGAGCTTTGCTATACATTTTCTAATCTTTAGGATAAAGTTGAGCTTTGGGCAAAATTCTAGTAGTTTCTCTAAGATGGTTCAGTTTCCTTGAATCCCTTGGTTCTCATGGTTGCCCATCCCCCATCACACACAGGCAGGGGTGAAAGTAACTTAAAGGACTTACCGGTACACTGGAGTCCTGAGCGGGGGTGTGGCCTCAACCGGAAGAGGCGGGGCCTCAACCGGAAGAGGCGGGGCCTTTCAAGATTTAAAGGCCTTGGGGCTCCGGCTGTGGCTGGGAGCCCCAGGGCCTTTAAATCACCCCGGAGCTACCAGCTGCAGAGGCGGCTGGGAGTCCCGGGGCTCAGGGGCGAATTAAAGGGCCCGGGGCTCCGGCCGCTGCGGAGCTCCGGGTCCTTTAAATCACCACGGGAGCCCGGCTGCCGGAGCTCCGGTGGGGATTTAAAGGGCCCGGGGCTCCCCGCAGCAGCTGGAGCCCTGGGCCCTTTAAATCACCACCGCAGAAGCCGGTCCAGTCCAGCACGGCGTACTGGCTCTTGCACAAGGGGACCAGTTTTTGACAGTTGCTGCCTAATGGCCAGGCTCTCAACAGAGGTAAATCTGTATAGCTCCATTTACCTTCGAGACACACCAGTTTACACCAATTGAATATCTAGTGAACAAATCTCACATTCACATGTGCATATGGACACTTTGGGACAGATTCTGGTCTCACTTATCCCATCAAAAATTAGTAGCAACTCCACTGAACTCAATTAAATCTCACCAGTGTAAATTAAATAAGAATTAGCACATTAAAAACAAATACAGAACAATTGTCTAGTTCTATGAGCAAATGAGTAAAGGAGCAATTTAGACAGCTGCTTCAGGGCTGGGGGCAGGGAGGAGGGGGAGAAGGTTAGGTCCACTGTATGGGTAGGGCAACGGGAATCTTCCTGAAACATTTTTAAAAAATAATACCTTCCCCCCACACACCTTTTTATACCACATCTGCTCTTGTGGGAATTAAGGGCCAGATTTTCAAAGGTGTTTAGGTGCCTGAGATGCACAAAGGTGCCTACATGCTTTGGAACATCCCACTAGGTGCCTAAATACCTTTGAAAATCTGTCCTCAGACACCTCGGGTGAAATACTGGCCGCATTGACTTGAATGGGGCCAAGATTTTATCCTTTGTGTATGACTTTGATGGCCAATTGCTGGAGGGGAAGACAAAATACATACCCTTTATCTTTTAATAAGCAAAATGGTATTTCTAAGAACTTCCAACAAATATCTAACTTTTGTTTCTAACAATTGAATTGAAAAAAAAAAAAAAATGAAGCCATGAGTAATATTTTTTTCATTCCTGGTAGATAGGGGTAAAAGCTTACCACTTTGAGTAGGAAAATTGAAATGTTGCCAGAATAAAAGTGATAAAGACAGCTTATATTACCAAATAACTACGTGAAAAATATAAAGTCTTAAAGAATCTCAGAAGCAAGCTGATTTGATGAAATTATTGGATTGCTTGTAAATATTTTCATTTCTTGGTATGTATAAGCACATTCTTTATTATATTACAGTAATAACTTCTCTTTTCTTTGTTAACAGGATGTCCCTGAAAAAGAAACATGGCATGTCTCACTCACATTTCTTTGTGAAACAGACAACATTAATCAAAAGCATCTTCAGGTGAACAGCAGACATGTTATTTGAACATACACAGAAGAGAAGAAAGACAGCAAGAGGAAAATACACCATGTTCTAAAAATGCTTAGAAAAATAATACATTAAATTAAGATCCAATTAAAAATGGCATTTTCCCAGACTGGCTACAAAAATATATGTACATTGTTATTTCTTTTCATTTTCTTCATTTATGTCTTCTCCCTCAAAAAAATAAAAATGTTTTAGTACATTCATGAAAGTCTGGCAAATTACTTTCTATGATTCATACTTCCCAGCCATCTTTTCATAAACCTATACATTTAATTCCTTGACATATGGATTTTTATAATCCATATTCTAAAGGAATTAAACGTATAGGCTTATATTTGTGAACTGCAAATGTATTATATACACAAAACATTTTCCATTCAAATGCCTCCTGCTCAGAGACCCTCAACCATCATAAGATTTCAAAGAAACTTTTCCTGTTCTTTGTTTTCCCCTTTGTAAAGAAAGGTGCATCATGTCTTTTAGTAAAAATAAATGGATTCTAAATCTATTAATCTAATTAAGAGACAAGGAAATAAACTGTCATATTTCTTTTTTAAAAAAAACCTAAACACATGAACTTGCCCCTTGAAGACAGAGTAATATTAAGTTTATAATGAAAACTTCAGCACTTTGACAGGTTTTCAAATACTTATGTGAAAACAAGAAAGATATCTTTACTTTGACAGTACTAGTAAGATCAAAAGATACATTAGCAGCAAATAAAACTGTAGAAATAAAACCAAAGACAGCAGGTTAGCAATTCGTTTCAATGTGTGCACTGATAGATAATCAAATCAAATTTGTAGCATATTCATAAGAGAGATTTTAATAATTAGACATATTTTGCCTAATTTAGGTGGGCTAGAGCATTTATCACAGAAAATCTAGAGCCAAGATGCTTTTTCTGCACATAAGTGGAAAGACACATCCTATCCAGATGATAGGCTGTGGTAAAGTGAAATGTAAATTCGATACTACAAAGGCTGCTCTTTTCTAGAGATGGACGGAGGGTAGCTGTCTTCCACATTGGTCATAAGAAGCAGGGACATAAAAATCAGTGGATTACAGCAATTGATAAAACAGATGTACAGCTGGAAAATAATGGACATGGACTGGGGGTGCTGCTGGAAAAGTCTTCGAGAGGGTCTTCAGATGGTAAAGACCACTTTTTCCCAATTGTTTGCTACTTATTGTGATCTATAATTGAATAAAAGTGGTTCAATAGATCATTGAAAAGAATGAAGATTAATTTAAGGAGATATGCATATTTTTACCCATGAAATAAATCTGACAATTCAGCCTGGTGGGTCCCTACCCAAATTCGGCTAATTTTTGAGGGTCCCTTCTTATGATTCAGTTCAGGAAAGCATCCCATTTCACAGAAGTCACATAAATGCTTGAATTTTAAGCATGTGCTTAAGTCCCATTGAAGCCAATGAGACCTAAGCATGTGTTTAAATGTTTTCTTGAAACAGCAGAAAGCCTCTCCCCTGTGCAAAATCCTAATCCTCCTCTCACTGGAGCCATGAATTAATAATGTACATACTAGGGTGCCACTACTGTAGCCCATGGCCTACAATATCTTCCGCAGGAACTAAATCCCTTTATGAAGTGGAGAAGATGTTGGCTAACAGATCCATTTGTGTAGCCTGCTCCTACCTTGCTTCCAGAGTCAGTCTCTGCAGAGTACACAACTATGCCATGCATGGCTGTACAGAGCCGCCTGCATGGGTTCTTCACAGTCTGTGCCACTCTAGAGTGGAATCACTATGGTTTTGCTGCCTTTGGGACCAGACATCCAAGAAGGTGCGCCAAGATTCAGAGTTTACATATTTTGATTCATCTAATTTCTCTCTCTTCATGGCCTGGTATTCTAGACTTTATATGGATAAGAATGATCCATTTCTGATGTTTCAAAATACCTTGAGCAATTGTTTACTATGTGAACAAGTCTATTCCCTAGTACTTGTTTTTAGAGATCTAAAATTTATTCATAGTTTAATCTTTGATTTAATATCTTAATTTCTGTTCCCTCACTGTTCCATCTCCTCCTTCATCTTCCCTAGAATTATAGTTCTCATAATTCTGTCTAATCACCGTCTTTGGAATGTTACTTTGACTGTATTTCCAGTGAGCTTTGCATTAACTATTGCAATGTCCTTTTTTTAGGCTAGACTGTGAACCCTTTATTCCCACTGCTGTTAATGTGACTACTCATGTGAGTAACTTGTCTAAATTTAGGCTGCAAGGTAATCAGCAGGCATACTTAATTCACTCCATATATAAGGCAGAGAGTCACATCCTGTGTACGCACAGGGGGAGAGGAAGAGAAGAGAGAGACAGATACATCCTCTCTTGCTTAGAGTAGTTTCCCATGCTTCTCCAAATCTAATTCAGACTTGCCCACCTGATTTTCAAAATAGCCCTTGGACGTCTCCCATATCTGACTTCATTATTGACATTTTCATCTGACTACACATTCAGATCTTCCATTCTTGGTCTCATTTGTGTGTCCCTTCCCTCCCCTTGCAACTCCTTACAGAAGCAGATAGATAGATGGGACAGCATGAGTGTGAGATCTGTGATTCTCTCTTACCAAGCCATTTTCTCAGTGAATCCTTCCTAATCCCTTTATTTTATGACTGACACTAAATCACCACTATTCCTTCCCCCTACTTCCATTATCCAGTCAAAGTAAATAGTCAGCAAGGAGAGTTACTTGCATCATTGCTGTTTTTGAATTTCAGGTCTTTTCACTCTGCTATCTCTATATGTAATTTCTGCCTGTTAGTGTTAGGGTCTGCCTGTTAGTGACTCTGCAAAATGTCATCATTCTATCCCAAATCTTCTGTAAAGTTTTAAGACACTTAGTATGAAGAATGCTCTATAAGAATCAACTGCCCTGTACCGTATCTATTTTATACACCTTCCTATGTGAACATGTGATAATTCACCTGGGCCTATTCTCTTTTACTATGCTTTGTCTTGCTACACTGTGTTTCTTCTATTCTATTAATTCATATAGGTTTTTAACTACTATCCACCTCCTCCAGATGCTGTCTACATTCTGTTCAAAGGTTACCTACTTAGGAAGGTGAGGTAATATACATTGGGTGAAATTCTGGACCCACTGGGGTCAGGAATTCACCTATTGTGTTAAAATTCTTATGTTTACTTCTGACACTATCCTATTTCGAACACAAAATTCAACTAACTACACTTCACTTTAGGCTATGCCATCACAACCCACATCCAGGCCAGATCATTCTTCCAAAAATTCACATTCACAGAGGCATATCTCTATGCCCACAGAAGGATATTGTATTGTCCCACCTGATTCTTATCTGTGTTGCATGAAGATGAACTTTGCACATACAAGTTGTTTAAGAGAAGTGATAAGTCAGAGGCAAGAAGGTTTTTACAGGTGGGAGGGCAGGATCTTCATCCTTAGCAGATGTTTTGATTTGCATCTTTACCTCCTCATCCACATGTAATAGTGTAGAATCAGTGCAACTTGTCGATTTGGCTTCTCAAATATTGTGTGTACCCAACACATTTGTGAAACTCTTTGACCATTTCTGCCACTGCTAAGCACCTATGCCATCCTTATTGATATTAAAATGTTGGGAAAGTACAAGATTCAAACACCTGTTTGTTTGGCTGTTTTATTATTTCTTTCAGACTTTACATACTAACATAAAGAGAAAAGTACTCAAACTTTTTGGGAAATAAAGCATTAAGCTATAATTTTCTTATTTACTGAAATAAGAACACAACACAATACAATGTGTTGCCTTCAAATAAGACATGAAAATAGAAAGTGCAAGAAGCAATTAGCTTTTGGTGGAAGTTAGAGTGGCAATTGCAGAAGGAGTCCAATTCTGTTCAGTATTATTGCAACTTCCCAAAGAACTTCAGAAGTGGAAACCTGTTCTCATGTGTATTTCGTTTTCTTAAACTCTTTTCTCTCCAGTCATACAACAAAGCATATGTTTGACAGACCTTTTAAATGACTAAAGAGCAAAAGCTTGCCTCGTTGTAAGACTACAATTCGATCTTGCTTATCAATGTTGGGCCCAATCCTTCAAGATTCACAGCATGTCCTGCAAAGTATTGCTGGTTGTCAACTCGAACTCCAATTGATTTAGAGAAGAGGGTATGTGTCACTTTGCAATTGAAAGTCTTTGGTACAAAAGTCTTTGGTGCAGATGTCAGAGTCTTTTCTCTTCATCAACTCCATTGCCATATCAAACCTTTCCATTTTCAGTAATAGGTTAACTATTTGGTTAAATAGGTTAAATGCTTAGTCCTGCCTTGAGGACAGAGGACTGGACTAGAGGACCTCTCGAGGTCCCTTCCAGTTCTATGATTCTATGAAATAAGTAATACTAGCTGACAGCTGCCCTGATAGCAAGGCATTGGCAGAAGGGAAGTGGGGGGGGGGGGGGGAGGGGAAACCAAATCAGTGAACCACCAATGAAAATCAGCAAGGTAAGAATATAGGGTAACCCTCACTTTCTCTAGCTCAGGGGTAGGCAACCTTTCAGAAGCGGTGTGCCGAGTCTTCATTTATTTACTTTAATTTAAGGTTTCACGTGCCGGTAATACATTTTAACGTTTTTTAGAAGGTCTCTCTCTATAAGTCTATATATTATATAACTAAACTATTGTTGTATGTAAAGTAAACAAGGTTTTCAAAATATTTAAAAAGCTTCATTTAAAATTAAATTAAAATGCTGATCTTACGCCGCCAGCCTGCTCAGCTAGCTGCCAGCCTGGCGTTCTGTTCACCTAGGCTGGCAGCGGGCTGAGTGGGGCCTGACCTCTGAAGCCCCCCACACCCCCTGAAGGGTGGGTGTGGGGGGCTTCAGAGGTCAGGGCAGAGGGCTGGGGGTGTGTGGGGGGTGCAGGGCAGAAGGCTGGGGGTGTGGGGGGCTTCAGAGGTCAGGGCAGAGGGCTGGGGTGTGGGGGGGGGGTTCAGGGCAGAGGGCTGGGGTGCTCGGCTCGTGGGGGTGCTCCCAGCCCCCTGCGGCTCATGGCAGGGGGCTGGAAGGGATATGTCCTGTTCCACCCCCTTCCCCAAGGCCCCGTCCCTACCTCTTCTCTGCCTCCTTTACCCAGGGCCGGCTTTAGCAAGGGGCTGCGGGGCTGCCGCGCGCCGGCTGGAGCTCCGGCCGGGAGAGCGGGGCCGCGGGGCTTTTGCAGAGCAGCGAGCACGCTGCCACTCCTCCCCCCTCCCTTTGCAAGGGCCGGCGCAGGGAAGGAGAGGAGGAGGGGCAGGAAAACAGGCTGCACCATGGCTGGGGGAAGAAGCGGGGGAGGGGGGGAGCTTGGCTGCTGCAGGACGAAGCTTCTGCCTCCTGCCCCAGCAGGGGAGAGCGGTGGGCAGGGGGGGCTGAGTGCGGCTGGGGGTCGGAACTGCGGCAGGCAGCCGCGTGCCATTCAAAATTGGCTCGCGTGCCGTGTTTGGCATGCGTGCCGTAGGTTGCTGACCCCTGCTCTAGGTATTCCACTCACACACCCCAGGAAACCATCTCTCCTGCTTAACCATTCTGGTTTTGTTGTTCTCATGAAAAATAGACAAGCATTGACAATTCCAATTTCAATTTTTAAAGCTTCAGAATATATTTTTCTCTGAAATATAGAAAAGGATACTTGACCAGAATAGTCCCTTAAAGGAACAGAAATTATTTTTACAATTAAATAGAAATCCAGCTCAGATGAGTCAATCAAATTGAGACAAAGGAAATAAATCCAGGATGAAAGAAAACAAGTGGAAGTTCACCAAACATTGCTTATTCTTAAGAAGGAAAGAACACTTTAGTAATCAGTAGTGGGAGAGACCCATCAGACCCAGCTAATTCATAAATTCTCACCTTGGGGGACATGAACAGGTATATTGCTCAATAGAAGGGGGAGCCCAGCTAGGTGGAAGAAAGGATCCTGATATATAAAAGGTTGAGAACCACTGATCTAATCCCCTCCCCTCCCTTGTCACTGCAAGGTTGTTCCTGTGTTCTCCATTGCTTTGTCCTGAAATGTTTAAAACCAGACAAAGGATCCATTACTTCTCTATTACATGCCCTCATCCTCCATTTAATTTGAAATAATAGGAACTATAGTACACCTTCATGAATACCTCCAGCTTCTGTTAAACGAAAAACATCACGCTCTGGCTTTAAAGTAGACTTACACTGACAGATGGCATACAGGCCTAGTGACATACAGCCACACCACACAGCATGCCCTAAATAACATTGGTGTGCATCTGAGAGAAAATTTGGAGCCTTACTTTTATAGCAAGTGGCATAGGGTATTTTTAGAATCAGATTTCGACAACTATGTGTCTGCAGATAACTGCAGGCCTCAACTGGTTATTTACCTCCAGTTTTAACATACATCTGGCCATGTGCAAATATCAGATTTGCACATGTGAGGGCATCATTTTGTGCACAGATTAGGCATGTACACCCAACTCTGCCAACATGGTTCTGGAAATGAAGGAGCAAGAATGTCCATGCAGAGCATCCAAAACTTTAAAAATAAAAGTCTTCTGAAAGATTTCCACACAAACAAAGATGAAGTACTAAACTGGCTATGCCAGGGGGGTTGAATCCATAATCCCAAGGACTCTGGGTATTTCATTTGTATGGTGAAGGTGTATGATAAAGGCCTGACCAATAAGTGAGTTTAGTTACTAATCGAAGGCCTCATCCATCTCCTATTCAAGTCAAAGATAGGAGTCTTTCCAAAGACTTTTAAAAGCAGTTGAATTAGGCTTCAAAGGCAGCATCTATTTGATATGCATTACATCTGCACCTGCCCCTCAAAAACAGCATACATATTATGGTGTTAACAGCAAGTTGGCTGAACTGAGGCTGCCGATAGCTGAATGCTGCTATTTTTTCATTGACATCCTTTGCAGCACTTGCTACACTTAAAATCCGATATTGCTTGCTGCCACAAGTGGCCTTGAAGTATTTTAAGAAGTACTTACTGGTGTGCACTAAACACAATTCCATAAAATGATCTCTTACGTTGGTTAGGAAATAATATCCATGGTTTAGCATGGGTGTTTATTTGCATAATGGCATGACAATGGGATGGCAGCTCTGCACAAAGTGATTACTGCCTATATAAATGAGACTGATTTAAAACAACACTTTAGATGAGTTGTTACCATTTTGAAGTTGATTATTTTGAAGTGATAGCTCTGTGCATGCATAAAACATTGAGCTGGCTTATTTTCCTAGATACGTATTAAATCTCAAGTGTGACAAATGTTAGTAGTGCTTTTTTAATTTTGTGACACTTAGACTGATAAACAGAGCTACTATTACAACTAGAGCGGAGCAGGAAACTGTTTTCTCAGCCTGTGAAAACTATAGATATCAAAAAGTGTTCCCTGGTCCCAAATTGAGTAAAAAAAATCTCAGTTTTTGTGAAGCAGAAATCTGGAAAAAAAAAATCAGGGCAATTGAAACGTTTCATTTAGATTTTGACCCTTCCTCACATGCATGTACACATACACACAAGTTGGCTTTGTTTCAAAATCTAAACTTTGTTTCAAGACAGAAATGCAAGAATTTCATTTTGAAAACATCAGAAGTTTGTTTTGATATGTTCAATTTCAAAAACATTTTCCAATTTTTTTTTGAAAAAATTATCATAAAAGGACCCAATCCCACAGAAAGTTTAAGTTTTGAAAAATTGGCAATTTTCTGATAAGTGTCTTCTTCAAAGATTCCTGAGCAACTCTAGTTATCAGAGTTTCTTGGAAAGGTATATTTAACACTCCCCCTATTTATAATTCTTACATTAAATCAAATAATGTAAGAAGGGGAGTTAGGAATAACCTACCCAGGTGCTAGGAAATACCAGGAGTTCTATGTATAGTTTCCCCTCCAAATTTTTCTTCTGGGAAATAGGGTTTGTCTCTCCAGCCTCATGGAACTGGCAGGGGATCCTGCCTCCTAAAGCAGCTTATCTTGCAACAGCTACCATGGGCAGGAATATCTGCACTCAGCATTCATGCCACAGCACATAGGCTCACCTCTCCCATTCAAATTTCCCAAGGCAAGTGCAACAAAGGTTGCAGCTGCAGAGGGGAGTTTACTACTGGTTCAACCAGCAGGAGCGGTGCCACGGTTTTTGGCGCCCTAGGCAGGGGTCCTTCCGCGCTCCCGGTCGTCGTCGGCAATTCTGCGGTGGGGGGGTCCTTCCGCGCTCCCGGTCTTTGGGGCACTTCGGCGGCGGGTCCCAGAGCGAGTGAAGGACCCGCCACAGAATTGCCGCCGAAGACCCGGAGCGTGGAAGGACCCCCCGCCGCCGAATTGCCGCCAAGGGCGGCAAAATGCCACCCCCCCCAAATCCTGGCGACCTAGGCGACCTCCTAGGTCGCCTAAATGGAAGTGCCGGCCCTGTCAACCAGAAGTACCTCCCAAGCACAGTTCTAATCGGCAGTCTCCCAGGACACAAGCGTGTGTGGAGTAAATGTCACTGTTGCATAAGGCGGTAATGTGTAGATGCAGAGACCAAACAGCATCCTGTTCCAGCTTGGAACAGATTTGAGCTGACAGGGTAGTTTGAAAGCTCAGCTTCTGAACTATAAAGAGCAAAACACTGAATGACTGAAACTTATAGCAGACTCATTTTTTTGTTATGTGATGTTTAAAATACATGTAATTTAGTTGTTAAATGCAAGCCCCACAAGTCTTAATAAGGCCCCACCAGAATGGGGAGAATACTACCTGGAAAGGTTACTTTTCAATTCCTCCTTTTCCCCTAGTTTTGCTGTTCAGAGATCCAGGGAGATCTAGCAAATGGCTTTAGTAGCCTCTCTAGGGTTGCCAACTTTCTAATTGCACAAAACCGAACAACCTTGCCCTCTCCTCCCCGCCCCCACACACTGCAGACCCCCTCCCTCAGTCACTCGCTCTCCCCAACCCTCACTCACTTTCACTGGGCTGGGGCAGGAGGTGCAGGTAGGGGTGCAGGGTCTGGGAGGGAGTTAGCATGCAGAAGGGGTCTCAGGGCTGGGGGTTAGGGTGCAGGCTCCAGCCTGGCGGCACTTACCTCAGGTGGCTCCAGGTCGGCGGCGCAGCAAGGCTAAGGCAGGCTCCCTGCCTGCCCTAGCTCTGCGCTGCCCCCGGAAGTGGCCAGCATGTCCGGCTCCTAGGCAGAGGCACACCGAGGCAGCTCTGCACAGTGCATGCTGCCTGCACCCGCAGGCGCCACCCCCCACAGCTCCCGTTGGCCACGGTTCCCGGCCAATGGGAACTGCAGATCTGGCGCTGAGGGTTGGGGCAGCACACAGAGCTTCCCTGATCACCCCTGCGCCTAAGGGCTGCAGGAGTATGCTGACTGCTTCATGGAGCTGTGCAGAGCCAGGGCAGGCAGGGAGCCTGCCTTAGCCCCGCTGCACCACTGACTAGACAACCGGAGCTTCCAGGGTCCCTTTTTGACCCTGGCAACCCTAAGTTTCTCATGGGGGAGACAACACCAAACAACCTCCTTCTGCAGCACTATAACAAGATCCACCCAATTTGAGTCTTCTGCTTGTGGGGGAATGAAGGAGCAAACAACCCCATTGTCCCATACATTACATGGAAAACTATATACAGGCAAATTTCTATAAAGATTATATATGTTTTTTACCCCATCTGGTACAAGAAGGATGCCATTTTGATTTTTATAATCACTTTATGTACGATAAGCAACAACAAAAAGGATCTAAAAAGGTATATTTGGCTCTGAGCATATTGAACATACGTAGGGACATGCCCTAAAAAGGAATGAAAAGGTAACATTTTCTTAACCAAATTTTTCCAGAATGGTTTAACCTCATAATTGAGAATTGTAATATAACTGGAAGAACCAAAGAAGTAAACCTGAACCAGACTCCCATGAAGCTTTGCATAATAATGTTAAGACAAATAATGAAAAATTGTTAGCAGATTAAGTTTGCATTACACATGAAAAAAATGTATTAGCGATGAAACACAGCACATGTGCAGGATGTATAGATGGCCAGGAAAAACTGAACATTGTACAGCCAGCCACAAAACATAGAAAGTCGTAACCAACTGAGAACAGATTTGAATTGACTGGACTGTTTCCCAAGTATTGGTATGTAGCTCTCTGTGTTGATCTGTCTCTGATTAATAAACTGATTGAGCTGAGTTATCTGGAGTTTGACTTGCCATTAACCTAAATCAAACCCTAACACTTGTAATAGTTGTCAGTAGAGCTGTCCAGAGAATGACAATTCTGTTTTGTGGCAACGTTCACAATTTTCATTTTGCATTGCAACGAAAATGAGAACTTTTGAATATTTTTTATGACGATGGTATTGTGTTGAAATATCCATTTTCATGTTGAAGCTGGAGCTTTTTGATTGTGTGTCTGAATCTATAGCCTAGAGTGCTGTCCTGGGATGTGGGAGACCCAGATTCAAACCAGTCCTCTACCTGATTCAGAGGAGCTTTCATCCCAAATAACGATGCATCAGGCAGAGCACTGATTTGAATCTGTGTCTTCCCAGGCCAGTATCCTAACCCTACAGATAATTTCTCTCTTACTATTAAAAACATTAAGCTTCCATTAACCATTCAGCCTTTGATGAAAATGTTGGAAATGTTCTATCCAGCTCTTTGAAGTTCAGAGGAACAAGCAAATAATTTAAAAAAAAAAATGGAGAAAAAACAAAACAAATCCCACCATTCTGTGTTCAAGTTTTGGCTCAAGGCTTGGGCCAGTTCTTAATTTGTCTGAAAAGGCTCAACAACCCTTTCTTATAACAAGAAATAACTGCATGAGTCACTTTCCCCCCCCCTCAGGGAACATCACTAACATCCATTTTGCAGTCAGAACAAATCTAAATTTGCATTCATTTATGGATATTCATTTTAATAGGTACCAGAGGGAGTTCTAACTCAATGATTAGAGACCAAGGTAGTAGCTACCCCCTAAATGCCCAAGGTAATGGTGGTGGTTTTTGTTTTGGGTTTTTTTTTTTGTACACCCTAGTGTTTCCATGCAGCGGAATATTTTTAAACACTCAGCTTTGACCAAGATTCCATAGGGAGAATAAGATTAGCAGAATTGTTATAGCATAAGCAGAAGGAAGAGTCAAGGTACTATTTATGTATTATTCCCCAAGGAAACATTACCAACACTAGCAACTTTTAAAATAAAGGTGAATTATTTATTTCCCTATGCTTTACTTAACACAATTTCTATTTTAAATATTTTAACCAGCACAATATGTACTCAATGTAGTTGCAAGATGATCCACACACAGCCCCAGGGAAGTCAAATTTTGGCCCATGCAGGTACAGGGGCCATTTATGCATATCATCTTGCAGAATCAGGAAATTCATTTTTATGAATTTACTGAAATAGTTCATCAATAGGACTGGATCTTTTTGTGGTTTTGAGATGAATAGCATAACTCATCCTATTGATGTACCCTGCGGTCTGACTGGCTGAAGAAGAGGCTTTAAACCCTTGTAATTATTTTGTGTGTGCAGATGTCAGGATTATAATAGCTAAGATGTTTTATATTACTACACCACTTCATAAACATTTCAGTGAAAGTTTCATGTAAGCAGTAAGAGAATCATAAAAATATATTGCATTATTTCTTTTGGTTGGAAAACTGTTTAACTTCATATTTGGTCCCGGTAGCAGGAGAGATCCTCCCTAATTATAAAGGCCTTGCTGCACCTTGCAGCAGATGGAATGAGAGAGAAATGTGATGAAATATAGGCATCTGTATACTGCCAGAATCATACACTGATCAAATGATCCTATCCGTGGGGTGTCTAAAGTTGCTTTGTTTTTGTTCAAATAGCACCTGACAACCCACTGGCATGACTTTCTTATCAGGAAGGTAGTTTTCTTACATTGGTCAACGTACATTGGGACAAGCTTCCCTAGCTATCTATATCTGACACGCAAGTGATGTTTTAGAAGCAGAGCTTTTTGTTTCATTTCCTTTGGATAGAAATATACAGAATTACAATTTCTATTGCTTTTCTTCCAAAAGCCATGTTGCTTTCTCCCCCTCCTCCCCGCTTCGCACACAGCTGATAAGAAGTCCAGGCTGGACCTCTTGAGTTTTACATTAGAGACTAGCCATGGCTGACTTCAGACCCACCCCTAAACATGCTTATACATATACTGAACTTTAAGCATGAGGATTTGCAGGACCAAGGCCTTCGGATGTACATCAGAAGGCAAAACATTAAATTTAGCAAATATTTTTTTTTTAAACACTGACTGGAAGTGTGGAACATGACTTGACATCCAGATTAATAAGTGGCATATGCTTTAATAATGAAACCTCTTTATATGCTGGGGACCATAGGCAGGCAGTCAATACATTTATTATATTTAAACATGCATGCATGAGGTTTTACTAAAAGCCCTGTTTTGCAGCACCACAGGAGTATATGAATAGGGACTGGTAAGCTCCTGCCATACCATTGATGAAAATAACTAAAAAAACCTTACCTTGAAAAACAGCAAAAAGGGTGGTGGGGGTGGGGGTGGGGGTGAGGGGGGACAGAGGGAAGAAATATTTCTGACAAATGTTACTCCAGTGAAAATGCTAAACTTTCTTTTCATTGAAGTTAAAAAGCAGCCTCTGGGTGGAAATAAACATGCAATATCATTTAAGGTTTTATAATATCCAATGTTTCTCTAAGGCACTTTCACTTAGGTACTTAAGTACTGCAACAGTTAGTGACAGCATGGAGTATGCTCTAAATTATAATATTCTCAGAGCCTCCATTGCTGAGTGTTCATACGGTTGCATGTTTTGTTTTGTTCTTTCTTCTACCGCTCCTCCCATATCCCCAATTGTGGGAAGATGCCATGAATGGCGTAAGACCTCTTCAATGAGGTAGTGTCACACATTTACAGCTGAACACCTTGAAGGCTGACTTCTGTGACCATTTGTAGTGGTACTCCTCCAGGTGACCATCAGGATGTTGTGAACCGAAGTGTTTTGAAGTAGTTTCTCCCCTCCCTGGAGTCAACTCCTTGGAGTCACTAATAGAACTTTAATGTCAACCCAGAAAGTGACTAGCAGCTAGTGGAGTACTGGTGTGATGTGTTGGGTACCAGTGACAGAATGAATAGCCATCACTCACTTATAGCCACTTTTCCCCAATACATCACCCGATGTGCTATCAGGCTTCTGATTCTAATGAAAGATTAAAATAAATATTTAGTGGATTTAGAGTCACTATCACCAAGGTATGCTAAATTATGTAAGTCTGCCTCAGAGTGTAATAATTGCACCTACTTTTCAGTTGTAACACTTTAGTAACAGATCAACCCTTCAGCTCTAAATGTGTGTGTCTGGTAATCATGACAACCCTTAACTATGAAAAATTTCTTGTTTGCTTATTTTGTTCTTATTAAGGACCCTTCATATTGGCAATAAGGGAATGCACATCAAGTAAATCAGTGTAGACAAAGCTATTTGCTACCACTTGTATAATAATGTGTATGAACAACAGCCCAATGGATTTTTATAAGAAACCCTGTTACTTAAATATACAAAAATATTATGCTCTCAAAAATGTCATCCATTACATCTAATGACACCACATGGCATTTTTCTTTCGAGCTCCTCACAGCCACTAAAGAAACAGTAGGAACCCATCATTAGAGCAGGCAAAATATAAATTCATTAGTAAATCTTTGCTAATTTTAGTTATGAGCTTGAGGTATAAAGTTCAGCCCAGATCCAAATCCAAAGTTGAGAATGAAGAGAGGGAGTTTCAAGTTTTAATTAAAAAATAGTTATTTTTTCTCTCATTCCATTTAACAATAGAAAAACTGCTTAGTTTTCAGCTGCTAACCTCCATTTAAAAACAGAGGTCCTACTTGTGCCATTCCTGTCTATGGTGATCAGCAAGAGATGAAAAACCAAACAAAGAAGCTCCAATACAAAATTCACTTATCACAAACATGAACATTTAGACACAATGCCATACACCAACAGAAATGCTTAAATAGTCTATTTATTTCAGTTATTTCCCCTAATGACTTCTACTGGAAACTGAAGTAGAAGAGCCAGATGTAAAGTTTCTTTACTTATCTGAACAGCAGCCACAAGTGAAAAGGGAAAATACTTCTTCCCCTCTCCCCCAAATGTTGAAGTTATAGAACCAACACTTGCAGGCTTTTCTGTAAACAGCAAAGTTAAACAGTAGTGGGGCAATCAACTTTCCACTAACTTTTCTGTACTCTTTTGAGAAGATTTTCTGCAAGTTTCGATTGCCACAGAAGTGAACTCAATGCAAAATAAATAAAATAAAAATACCCATGATGGTCAAAACACACATCCTCCAAGTCAGAAAGATAGGTATTATTCTTGATTTTAAAACATTTTACCCTAACACTAACTAATTAAAATGTGAAGAAAAAGGAACACAAAAACAAGAGACCCATCCTAGAGCAAAACAAACACACCCTCTTTAAAACTAGACATAAATAACCACACTACAAGAAAAAAATGAACATTGTCATAAAAAAACAAAAGAAAAAAAATCATTGTTTTCAACATAGACTCAAAAAGTTGAAAAAAGAGTTAGTACCAATGCCCAAGGCTAATTTAAAGTCTCATCGGTAACATAAGTATTCAGTATGGATAAAATGTATACAGAAATGATTGGTTAAGTACAAGGAAAGCACACCTACCTTACCTTGGTTGCTTATGTGATATAACTCAGAAGAACAGTTAAAGTAAATGACAAGAGTTTAACAGAAAGCAGACCCAAGTACTCCTCTGTAAAAAGGGCTTTTTTGTTTTTGTTTTTAAATAGCTCCATGCTCACATATCTGCATGGGCTTCTTGTTCATTGCAGGGTGCAAATCAAATTGTGAATAGTGATCTTTAAAGCTCTCGACAGTTTGAAAACCTCTTTCCTCATAGTCCATCATATACCCATCAAGGTTCTTATCTGAAATACACCTCACTGTTCTTCCCACCTGCACTGAAGGACATATACTGCTTCTTCCCAACTCCTTAGTTCTGCAAAGCCTATCTAGTTAACAATCTGTTGGCTGCATTCTGTTTCCCATGTTCTAGTTGCAGGCTCAATCAGCAGTTACACCTGTGGAAACCCAGGGCTGACAAGTAGGTTGCACAGATGTGACTAAGGGTTGGGTTTGCTGTGCAGAATCTTTATTATTGGTGATGATGTATAAGAACCTAGCCTGACTCAGACCTCAAGGCTCGACAGGAGAAAATATATATTTTAACTGTAAATTAAACATATTTAATTTAGAAACTACAGTGTGCCTATAATCAAGGAGTCCTACAGAGTCATTTTTTCCCCACAGAATCTCTTCCTTGAATACAACTCTACTTTAAAATCGACTCAGTTTCTTGAAATCCTGGCCCCACTGAAGTTAATGACAAAACTCCAATTGATTTCAATGAGGCCAGAATTTCACCAAGGGGGACGGGAGGGAGGAAAAGAGAGAGAGTGTGTATGTTTCCACCTGTAACCCACCCCTTAAAGTTCCTAGAGCTGTGACCTCAAACTAGAAACAAGGTTTTCATATTTTAGGATTCCCATCTCTGGAACTCACTCTGGTTGTTCACAAGGTTCACTCTGGAACTCACTCAGAAGCTCCAGGGCATGATGCAAGACATTTATTTGGTCTTTGTTTTCGGAGTCTGTCAGTATTATTTTGCTTTCTTCTTGTTTGCTAACATACAGTGCTAGCATGGCTTCTAATGTTTCCATAAGGAACAAATATAGTCTCTCTAATATCCCAGATTGTGGATTAGTTTTATCTAAGATAAAAAAATGTAAATAAGTTCCTAGCAACTATGATGAGAGGTGGTCTAGAAATCAATAAAATAAATGAAGTGGATTGGCAACTTTAGTGAATGTGAAATTGCATATGGAATGTTTTAGTTACCATGTAAAACCTGGCAAAATGCTCATTCGGAACAGGCAACATTAGAAAGTTGCACCTGTCAACATTTATTATATTTTGCATACACAAAGGGAAATGGACACAAATTGGATAAATGATACTTGCCAAAGTACATCTATGAAAAGAGGCATTCTGTATGGGAGAGGAATTCGTTGAATAAATTATATATATTTAAAAAAGAAATTCACATGTTTGGAACTGTTATTTCTTCTAATTTGGCAGGCCATGTTAGAAAAAAAAATTAAAAAATCCTCTCTCCATAAAGAAAAACCTACTTATATATTCAGAATAAATAAAATCTAGAATGGCTTGGTACAGATGGGAAATTTATGGGACAGTAGAAAAGCATTTTGTATCCACTTTACTAATTAGGTTCACTTTCTCTCTGATTAAAAACAAATTCTAGAAACCAACATCAGAACAAGTTTTCATTTTGTTTGATTTGTTGAATTGCTGTATACAGATTAGCTCCTACCACCTGAATATTATGGGCATATATATTTTCTCTCATACTAGTATACAATTAAATGCCATGATCTAATCCTGTAAATATTACTGGACATAGGCTCAGATTTACATGGTTTTAAATCTTGTCTAGTCCCTGATCCTGCAACTTTAAGTACATTAGTAGACCCTTTTACTTTGATCGGACTACTCACAAGTGTAAAGTTTTATGCACATGGAAAAGTATTTGCAGGAT
Organism: Emys orbicularis; assembly: GCF_028017835.1. Lineage (NCBI taxonomy): Eukaryota > Metazoa > Chordata > Testudines > Emydidae > Emys > Emys orbicularis. The sequence goes on from NC_088684.1 coordinate 197,407,977, forward strand.
TAGGGCCTTAGTTACGAGGTTAAATTAAATCAACGCAAGGCCTTAGACGCACACTGACACTGCCTCCCCTGTGGATGCTGTTATGTAGCTTAGACCCTCCTCCCAGAAAGGCAAAAGTTTCAACATTGGACTCCCTTCTTCTCTCCCAGGAGCCGCAGCAGGGCTTCCCACACCTTACAAACAGCAGTAGGAGCAGAAGTCACCTTCTCCCACCTTGTGAGAGACAGGGGTGCTAGCAATGGGGGCCCTCTGGTACTTACTCTAGCAGCAGGATGTATGTCTTTGGCTGAGTGGGCAGGGCCAAGGGTACTCTTCAGTGTTTATGAGGATTCCCAAGGCAGTGAATCTCAGAGTCAACATTCCACAGAGATGCACTCATAGATTATGAGGCCAGAAGGTAACATTGTGATAGTCTAGTTTGAATTTGTGTAGATTTCAACTTCCAGCCATCAGATCTTGTTATAACTTTGTCAGCTAGATCGAAGAACCCTCTATTATGAAATTTCTGTTCCCCCCGGAGAACCCTATAAAACTTTGTAATCAAGTCACTCAACCTACTCTTTATTTAGCTACATAGATTGAACTCCATGTGTCTATCAATATAAGGCATGTTTTCCCAATCCTTTTGTCATTCTCATGGCTCTTCTCTGAACCCTCTCCAATGTATCAATATCCTTTCTGACTTGTGGACACCAGAACTGGACACAGTATTCCAGCAGTAGGTGCACAGAGGTAAAATAACCTCTCTACTCCTACTCAAGATTCCCCGGCTTCTGAATCTAAAGATGGCATTAGCCCTTTTGGCCACATTATCACACTACACGCTTATGTTGAGGTGATTTTCCAGCATGACACCCAACCCCTCCCCCCCCCCCACCGAGTCTCCCATCTGATAAGTATGACCTGCATCCTCTGTTCCTAGATATGTAATATTACACTCTGTTATTTACCTCTCTCCCAATCTTTGTGCCATCTGCAAACTTTATCAGTGATATTTTCTTTCAGGTCATTGACAAAAGTGTTAAATAGCCTAAGTCCAAGAACAGATTCCTTTGGGACCCAGTAGAAACACACCCACTTGATGATTCGCTATTTATAGTTACATTTTGAGACCTGTCAGCCAGGACCGGCTCCAGGCACCAGCCCAGCAAGCAGGTGCTTGGGGTGGCCAAGGGGAAGGGGCGGCACGTCGGGCTCTTCGGCGGCGGGTCCCTCTCGGGGGGAAGCACCTGCCGCCGAATTCCCACCGAAGAAGGAAGCGGCGCGGTGGAGCTGCCGCTGGAGTGCCACCCATCGCAATTGTGATCGCGTTTTTTTTTTTTTTCCCACCGCTTGGGGCGGCAAAAACCCTGGAGCCGGTCCTGCTGTCAGCAATCTTTTAATCCATTTAATGTGTGCCGTGTTGATTTTCTTTCTTCTAGATTTTTAATCCAAGTCAAATGCCTTACAGAAGTCTGTATGTCTATATTACATCCACACTATTTCTTTTATCTAATTTTTTTGAGATTACAAAACAAAAATATCAAGCTAGTTTGAGAGGATCTATTTTCCATAAGCCTATGCTGACTGGCATTAATTATATTACCCTCCTTTAATTCTTTATTAATTGAGTGACTCCATTATTTTGCCTGGGATCGATGACAGACAGACAGAGCTTACCCAAATCATCCCATTTATCCTTTTAAAATATTGGCACATTAGTTTTCTTCCAGTCCTCTTGAACTTCCTAATATTTCAAGATTTATTGAAAATCAACATTAACAGTTCAGCAAGCTTCTCAGGCCACCCTTTTACAACTCTTGGATGCAAGTTACATGGATCTGCTGATTGATAAATGTCTAATGTTAGTAGCTGCTGTTTAACATCATCCTGAGTTACTACTGGAATGGAAAGTATTTCATTATATATCTAGTTTTTCCCAAATATAATTTATTAAACATTTACGCTTTTCCTGTATTATTATTCACAATTCTACCATTTCCATCAATAATGGACCAATACCCTTGGTAAGAATTGATTGTTCTTGCTGTACTTTAAAAACTCCTTCTTATTGTCCTTAACTCTAGTGACCATAAATTTCTCCTTTTGTCCATTGGCCTCCCTTATCAATTTTCGACAATTCTTAGCTTGTGGTTAATATTCATTACTACAACTTTCCCTTTCTTCCATTGCTTATATTTATTTAATAGCTACTTTCACATCTCTTTTAGATTAGGACTGCTTGTCTGTTTGTTTAAACCAGTACTATCTTCTTTTTGAATTGTAGGATTGTGCATTTTGGGGCATCTGGTTTAGTGTTCTTAAACAAATCCCAATTATTGTTCACATTGTTCTGTTAAAATTCTTTCTCTCAACTGATCTGGCTATAATTGTTTTCAGCTTTGTGAAATTGGCCCTTTTAAAGCATGTGTGTGTGTATTAATGGTTTAGAATTTATTCTGTTTGCACATAACAAATATGATGAAGTCATGACCCTTTGTACCTAAACCACCAGTAATTTTTAGTTCTGTGATTAGTTCCTTTTTCATCTTGCAAGAGGAGTTCTAATATACAATTCCCCAGTGTTGGCTACAACACATCTTGAGTTAAGAAATTGTCATCTATAATATTTAGAAATTCCAAGGATGTTTTAGTACTGGAAGTGTGAGATCTCCAGCACACATCACTCAGCCTGAAGTCCTCTATGATCACACAGATTTTTTTTCCTACACAATGTGAGTAGGTGATTCAGGAGTTGATCATCCTGACCCTTAGTGTGATTTGGTGGTCTATAGCTGACACTAACTAGTCCCCCATCTTGTACTTTATCTGTAAAGGCACTGTTCCATAAAAATTCACAATCACTTTTTTCCAATTTGTCAATGACTGAGGAACTGGTAATGCCATTTTTGACGTGTCTGCTCCTCCCATTTTTTCCCACTCAATCCTTCTTAAATATGTTGTTAGCACCGATGTTAACATTTTATTCATGTGAATCATTACACCAGGTTTCAATAATATCATATATATTGACTTTATGATCATAAATGAGCAATTGCAATTCCTTCTATTTGCTACTCAGGCTTCTAGCTTTGGTGTATGAGCAGTTAAAGAATTTATTCCCTTCATGTCCTTTGCTTTCTTGATTAATTTTGTTCTCACGATCATGGTTGTGTGCTAAATGAATGCTCATGCGTCCACTTCTGACATCCTCTCCTTTTGTGATTCTTTAATGATCTCCTGACCATCTCCTCCTGAGATGGAGGCCATCCAAACTGTACAGTCCCCTCTTCACATTGATACATCTTCCATGTTCCACAAAACCAAAACCCTTTACCCTACACCACTTTCCTAGCAAGCAGTTCACTTCCAGAATCTTGCGGAGCAGGATCTCTGGGAAGATTACTTCTCCTTCAGCATCTCTGCAAAATTCCCTGAAGTCATCTATAATCTGTGCGATATAGACTCATAGACTCATAGACTTTAAGGTCAGAAGGGACCAATATGGTCATCTAGTCTGACCTCCCGCATGATGCAGGCCACAAAAGCTGACCCACCCACAACAGAATCTTCCAGCCTGCGACCCCTGCCCTATGCTGCGGAGGAAGGCGAAAAACCTCCAGGGCCTCTGCCAATCTACCCTGGAGGAAAATTCCTTCCCGACCCCAAATATGGCGATCAGTAGAACCCCGAGCATACAGGCAAGATTCTACAGCCGGACCCTCATTTTAAGCGCAATGGCACGTTAATGCCTAATTGACTAAAATCACGGTATCCCATCAAACCATTCCCTCCATAAACTTATCAAGCCTAATCTTGAAGCCAGAGAGGTCTTTCGCCCCCACCGTTTCCCTCGGAAGGCTGTTCCAAAATTTCACCCCTCTGACGGTTAGAAACCTTCGTCTAATTTCAAGCCTAAACTTCCCCACGGCCAGTTTATATCCATTCGTTCTCGTGTCCACATTACTACTGAGCTGAAATAATTCCTCTCCCTCCTTGGTATTAATCCCTTTGATATATTTAAAGAGAGCAATCATATCCCCCCTCAGCCTTCTTTTGGTTAGGCTAAACAAACCGAGCTCCTCGAGTCTCCTTTCATAGGAAAGGTTTTCCATTCCTCGGATCATCCTAGTGACCCTTCTCTGTACCCGTTCCAGTTTGACAGGTTTCAGAGTAGCAGCCGTGTTAGTCTGTTAGTCTGTATCCGCAAAAATAACAGGAGTACTTGTGGCACCTTAGAGACTAACAAATTTATTAGAGCATAAGCTTTCGTGGGCTACAACCCACTTGAGTTCATCCTTTTTAAACATAGGAGACCAGAACTGCACACAGTACTCCAAATGAGGTCTCACCAGCGCCTTGTATAACGGAAACAGCACCTCCCTGTCCCTACTAGAAATACCTCGCCTAACGCATCCCAAGATCGCATTAGCTTTTTTCACAGCCACGTCACATTGCCGACTCATAGTCATCCTGCGATCAACCAGGACTCCGAGGTCCTTCTCCTCCTCCGTCACTTCCAACCTATGCGTCCCTAACTTATAACTAAAATTCTTGTTAGTCATCCCTAAATGCATCACCTTACACTTCTCACTATTAAATCTCATCCTATTATTGTTACTCCAATTTACAAGGTCATCCAAGTCTCCCTGCAGAATATCCCGATCCTTCTCCGAATTGGCAATACCTCCCAACTTTGTGTCATCCGCAAACTTTATCAGCCCACTCCTACATTCGGTTCCGAGGTCAGTAACGAGTAGATTAAATAAAATCGGACCCAAAACCGAACCTTGAGGAACCCCACTGGTGACCTCCCTCCAACCCAACAGTTCACCTTTCAGTACAACCCGCTGCAGTCTCCCCTTTAACCAGTTCTCTATCCACCTCTGGATTTTCATATCAATCCCCATCTTTTCTAATTTAACCAATAATTCCTCGTGCGGCACAGTATCAAACGCTTTACTAAAATCGAGGTAAATTAGATCCACCGCATTTCCTTTATCTAGAAGGTCTGTTACTTTCTCAAAGAAGGAGATCAAGTTGGTTTGGCACGATCTGCCTTTCGTAAACCCATGTTGTAATTTGTCCCAATTGCCATTCACCTCAAGGTCCTTAACTACTTTTTCCTTCAAAATTTTTTCCAAGACCTTGCATACTACAGAAGTTAAACTAACAGGCCTGTAGTTACCCGGGTCACTTTTTTTCCCCTTCTTGAAAATAGGAACCACATTACCTATTTTCCAGTCCATAGGTACCACCCCCGAGTTTACAGATTTATTAAAAATTATCGCCAAGGGGCTTGCAATTTCTCGCGCCAGCTCCTTCAATATTCTAGGATGAAGATCATCCGGTCCGCCCGATTTAGTCCCATTTAGCTGGTCAAGTTTGGCTTCCACCTCTGATACTGTAATGTCAATCGCCCCTCCTTTATTCCCGTCTGTCCCGCTCCCTCTATTCCTAAGCCCTTCATTAGTCTTATTAAAGACCGACGCAAAATATTCATTTAGATATTGTGCCATGCCTAGATTATCCTTAATCTCCACTCCATCTACATGCTTCAGCGGCCCCACTTCCTCTTTCTTTGTTTTCTTCCTATTTATATGGCTATAAAACCTCTTACTATTGGATTTAATTCCCCTCGCGAGGTCCAACTCTACACGGCTTTTGGCCTTTCTCACCGCATCCCTACATGCTCTGACCTCAATAAGGTAGGTTTCCTTGCCGATCTCTCCCCTCTTCCATTCTTTGTACGCTTTCTGTTTTTTCTTAATCGCCCCTTTGAGACGCCCGCTCATCCAGCTAGGTCTAATTCTCCTGCCTACTAACCGTTTCCCCTTTCTCGGGATACAGGCCTCGGACAGCTCGTGCAACTTTAGCTTGAAATAATCCCAGGCCTCATCTGCCTTTAGCTCTCTAAGTATGTTAGCCCAATCCACTTCCCTAAGTAGTTGCCTTAATTTATTAAAGTTGGCCTTTTTGAAATCGTAAACCTTAGTCACAGTTTTATTTCTGTTAATCCTTCCATTTAGTTTAAACCGAATTAGCTCATGGTCACTCGAGTCAAGGTTGTCCCCTACAACCATTTCCTCAACGAGGTCCTCACTACTCACCAGCACCAAATCTAAAATGGCATCCCCCCTCGTCGGTTCAGCTACTACTTGATGTCTCACAACACAGTGGATCCTTGCCTGTTGACTTCACAAAATTATCCAGTCTCAGAATGCTGTCTTGTGTCTTGGCTCCAGAAAGAGGGGGCACCATTCTATGGTCTGCCTGTCCCTTGTACAATGTTTTTTCCCCCCATTCTTCTTTAGTATGGACTCACCAAAAAAGGATTGTATGTATTCCTTGGAAGGTTGAAGGTCTCTTTGGATATATCTACACTGTACCCTAAGCCTCAGCTCTGACTCAAGCTTGAGCCCAAGCTCCCCTTCCACCGACAAATCAGGTCACCAAGCACCCAGGATCCGGGTCCTAGAACACTGCCTGCGGGGTGGAAGGGTGAGTCAGAGCTAGAGCCCTGATTTGACTTAGGTCCAAGCCCTCCTCATTTTGAAGTGTGGCCAGAGTTCAAGCTGCAGACCCAAGTCAAAAACGTCTGCGTAGTACACTATGATGTGTTAGCATGGCTATGAGACCCAGTCCAGCAATCGTAAATCTAGGTTTACAATGCAGTGTGGATCATCAAATCATAGAAGTGTAGGATTGGAAGGGACCTTGAGAGGTGATCCAAGTCCAGGCTCCTGCACTCAAGGTAGGACTACATAATAACTAGACCATTCCTGACAGGTGTTTGTCAAACCTGTTCTTAGAAACCTCCAATGACAGTGATTCCACAACCTCCCTAGGCAATTTGTTCCAGCGCTTAACTACCCTGACAGGAATTTTTTCCTAAGGTCTAACTTAAACCTCCCTTGCTGCAATTTAAGCTCATTGCTTCTTGTCCTATCCTCGGAGTTTAAGGAGAACAATTTTTCATCCTCTTCATTGTAACAACCCTTTATGTACTTGAAAACTGTTATCATGTCCCCTCTCCGTCTTCTCTTCTCCAGACTAATAAACCCACCTTTAATCATTTTGTTGCTTTCCTCTGAACTTTCTCCAATTTGTCCACATCTTTCTTGAAATGTGGTGCCCAGAATTGGACACAATACTCCAGCTGAGGCCTAATCAGCACAGAGTAGAACGGAAAAATTACTTCTCAGATCTTGCTTACAACATTCCTGCTAATACCGTCCAGAATTATGTTTGCTTTTTTTGCACCAGTGTTACCCTGTTGACTCATATTTAGCTTGTGATCCACTGAGCATCGGTTTGGAAATACAGAGTCCACAAGCATGGGTCCCACAAACCCAGGCATAATGTGCAGTACAGATATACCGTTTCTGAGCAAGTTTCATTTTCTTGCAGTGTGGGCTGAGCAGCCATCCACAAGCATGTCCCATACACCTCTCCATTCCAGTAGACCAGCTGAATTTTCAGAAAGCCATGCATGGGGCAGCTCATCTCTCTGAGATACTGTTTCAGGCTGTTATAGACCCAGGCAGACATCACCACATCTGTTACACTCAGGTCACATTTACAAGATTGAGGCGTAGAAACTTATTTGTGTGGGATTTTTTTAAAGAAATCTGAAAGTCTGATGTAGTAACATGATTCCGGGAGCTAGGGCCTTAGACACAGGTCTAAAGTGCCTAAACCTTAATCCAGCCCAGTTTATAGACACAATGCAAAGTAGATGTAAAATGCTACCATTCTGATCAGTTGGCTAGATCTGGTTTCACCATAATTATTCATTTTGAAAACAAACAAAATGTGATTTTTTTTCATTTTCAATTTTTTATTTATTGTTTTTCTTTTTTTGTCCCCCTCTCTGCCTGTCCCAGCAAATGGAAAAAGGCAAGGGATTGGGGGGAAACAATCAAACACCCAAAAATGTTCAACACAAAATTTTGCAAAAATCAGTTCTGTTCAAAAACTTTAAAAATGAAAGCATTTTTACAAATTTTATTTTTGTTTGAAACCAGTGCTGCTGGTGGTACTGTTTTGCACCTTCTCTGAACTAGTATAAATGACTATACGAGGTTCAGGGCAACAGTGAAGCTAGTCTGTAGTTGTTGCTACTGTGAGTTATTTCACTGTTGTGGCTCTTGGGCTAAATATACTGCCCAAGCCCCTGCTACCCTCATACTATTAAGACTAGGAAGCCACAAGGTAAGTACTGAAGATAAGTAAAAAAGGCAAAAAGAATAGGGAATATTTAGATTTAAAAATACATTAAAAAGCTTTCAAAATTGTTGCAAGATTGTTTCTGTAGTAAGATGAGGCCCTGAGACATAAAACCTTGATATCAGTCGGCTGCATGCGTATGTTCCCTCTGTGTGCTGCACCGGCTCTGCAGATCACTGGCACAGCAGACCCCGAGAGAACCCCCAATGACCACAGACTCTAATAAGGTATGAAGGCACTCTGCCAGGTTTATTGTCAAACGATGCACAGTAATAGTTTCCCGCAGACTCTACAGAACATACTACGAATATGTGCCCCCTGACAATGGACCAGCTCAGTCAGTGGCGGGAGTTACCACTGCCCCCTAGGCCAGATAAAGACATCCACTCAGGGATGCATTCTCATACACCGGTACGAACAGGTTTCGCATCATTGAATGCACTGAGGTACAGCCCCTCTATGCATTAGGGTCTTGCCTTTCTCATGGTGCAGATTGGTTCGAACAAATAAGTCTATCCATCATACTGTCTATTCATCGTATTGTTCTTTCATATTGTCTATCCATCATATTGTCCTTTTATACTGTCTTTAGGCTGGGTCTGCCTGGGTCTGCCTGTTCCTTGTTATCTGTGTGGATGCCGTCCTGGCATAAATTCATTTTATTAGTGCTCACATGCTCTTGCCAACTTCTGTGAGCAGGGCCTGCCTCTGGCTCACAGCTTAACTTTGCTTTATGTTAGCAATGTCTTGACCATTACTTCAGTTCAGGCCTCAGGCCTCATACCGGGCCTCTGATACGAAGGGTTTATGTCTCAGGGCCTCATCTTACTACAGTTTCCATTATAATTTAATATTCGTATAAAATATTTGGAAAATTACTGATAATGTTATTAACACATCGTCTAATTAAAATGTGTGCTGTAAAAATAGCCAACATATTTCAAAGACTCTTGTGAGACAATACTACTAGATTGCTTTAACAAAGAACAACATGCAACTGTTTTACAATGTAATTATTATGAGGAAGAGCATGAATTTAAGGTATTTAGTGAAGTGAAGTTCTGTCTATAAGAGGGTCTGATCATGAAAACCTTGTTCCCACGTACCGCCTGTCAGTGTGAAGGGAAAATTAATTTGTATCCCAGAAAGCAGGACTGGGACGTTAGTAGGGTGTATTTTTTCCTGAGAGTACTCCAGTTAGGGGGCCTAATTCTACAAACTTGATCTGGCATAGTTCTTATTACCCACTGAAATAAGTTGCTCCATTGAACTTTGTAGGATCAACAACCATCTTTGGACCATCTGTAGGAAACACTCATGCTCACCAAATGATTAATGGTGCACAGGCTGGATCAGTCAGAGATGGTACTGTTATGAGATGGTAGGAGAAATCTTACTTCACTGCTTGGGCTTAGGCTTTAAATATCCTCTTTTCCCCACCTGCAAGCCTGAGCAACTCAGGGGAGGAGAGAGCACTAGATCACATTATACTATACTATACTATATGGTTACCCTTCTCTGAGGTCCCTTTAGGACTACTATACTGGGAAACGGAGGATTTGGAGTGGTGACTTGAAGATGTCGCAGTCTGGCATATAGTCTTGTGTAGTGAAGAGCAGCAGGACACAACCACTGCTCCACCCATGCCAGGTTCCACTGAGGATTCTATTTCTCATTTCCTCAATGCTTTGGTTCATTCATTCAATCTATGCAACAAGACGCAGCCATTACTGGGCAAGTTGGGTTCAAAATAATTTATTCACAATATAAATTGTAATCTGTCACTTTTAAACACTCCTTATAAATTCATTTTCCCATCTTTGCAGGGGAAGATAATCTTTTATTTTGCCCTACAACTTCTGCACACTTCCACTTGGGAGCTTCTTCTGTGTATATTTAGTGTTTATGCAAATGATGCATGACATAGTTAAGTCAATGTCTAGTGAGCTGTTGATATCAAACTAAGCAGATTTTCTGTTATCTGAAAATGTGAGAGAGACACAGAATGTGAACTTGTGGGTGCAAAATCTAAGTGCAAAATTTGGCTGCAGGGGTGAGGTGGGGGCAACAAGACATTCACAGGCACTAAAACAAAATTATTCTAGGAGGATTAATTTAAAATATTGTACTAGAAGTTAAAAAAGATACCAGAGGGGAAAAAGCTTTTATCAACCTGAACATTAACAATGGAAGATCTGTTACTGTATTATTTTTTTTACTCAGAGAATTGGTAAGTATAATTCATTTTATTATTCTGCTTGGATTTTAAAAATAAAATAAGTCAGGCAAAGTAACAATTCCTTTTTCTGCTTGTATTATGCTATTATAGTTGATACATGGGAGAGAAAGGCAATGTGTTTAATAATCCCCAAGTATGATTGGTTTCTAATATACTAGCTTCTTGATATTACAGTCCTTGTTCTTTACCTGCTTCTGAATTAAGGAAGAACTGAATGGATGTTCTAAAGCAATCTGAGAATTTTTGAAAACAGTGGCCAAGATTTTCAGAAGTGACCATTGATTGTGGGTATCTCATTTCAAAGTGCCTGATTTTCAGAGGGTAGGTGCTCAGCCATTTCTGAAAATCAGGCTCCTTTAAAGAGTCTCAAGCTGAGCACCAAATAACTGAAGTACCCCAATTACTAGCTGCTTTTGAAAATGTTGGCCATCATAGAATATCAAGGTTGGAAGGGACCTCAGGAGGTCATCTAGTCCAACCCCTGCTCAAAGCAGGACCAATCCCCAGACAGATTTTTGCCTCAGATACCTAAGTGGCCCCCATCAAGGATTGAACTCACAACCCTGGGTTTAGCAGGCCAATGCTCAAACCACTGAGCTATCCCCCCCCCCCATAGTCATATGTTGGTGACTATCACTATTTTGTATTAGGAATTACAGAGTATCCTTAATAAACAGTTTTGTCATTAATGAAGTTACTGTCGTTAATGAAGGACACTCTGCAATTCCTAATATAGAAGAGAGAGGTACTTCATCAATGAATGAACATTTAACAGAACAAAAAGTTGATCTTACAGCATCAAAATCCCTATCAGAACTGCATGTTAACGTTCATATTGTGCACTTCATTCTTTCAACAGTTTTGTTTGCTTAAAACAAGAGAGAATTCTACCCACAGATACATGCACAAATTCCAACGGAAGTCAACGGGAGTGGTATGCAAGTACCTAACTTTGGCTCAAGGATAGAGATGTACCTTATACTTTAAATGACAGTACCAGGTGCCCCTAAAAAAATAATTGCAGGGGACTGCAAATCCACTCTGTAAAACAAACTTGCAGTCGATGTCCTATCATAGCCTGTCCCACCTCTTTTAAAAAAAAATGTCGAAAGATTCTAACTAGTCACAGACAAAATCCACCACCCATTTCCTGAGTCAAATCAGAATCTTGGTTAAGTTTTGGATTGGTTTAGTTAAGAAACATCCATAGCTTTTCTGCTGCCCACCATAGTCCCTCATTATAATTATTTGTCTTCTCAAAATCCTTTATGTCCTCAATCTCCCTCCAACTCCACCACCACTGGTCCTTTGTGCAGCAGTGTTTCACAGAACTACTGCAGGACAAAGGCAAATCTCTGTTTAGCTACAGATCTCTGGTTTGACTGTTTCATGAACTGGCATGCTGCAGGATCTGGTGCTTCCCAGCTCTCGCTGTGGGGTCAGAATGTGAGAATGCAAGGTATGAGTGCAGGTGCTCTTGCACAAACCCAGCTGGATCCTACAATGCTTTTCAAAAGAGTGACAAAGAAGAAGAAAGTGCCTGATGTGATCGTGGACTTGTGGCTATATACTGCACTAACAAACACTAACATTTATCCCCTTTCTTTGCAATGTGCTTAGAGATGCCCGTGAAACCCATGCTATAAAACAAAATTTCTCTTGTATTTTATTTGAAAAGTTCCAATCCTGCAGCTTTGATAGCTTCACTTTTACTTTAAAAGGACTAATCTTGCATCATTGAAGATAATAGCAGCAGGATCAAGTTCTAACAGAGCTCAGCGTGTGCCTATGTCATATTGTTTCATAAAGCCAATCTGACAGTCAATTGATTTCTAGTATCACAGTGTAGCTAAAGGACAAATACCAGTGTGACTGGGTAAAATAAACTGTTTATCAGCCACTTTCCCTCAGAAGTAATTTTCAAATATTTCCATCTTGTGGAATTCAGCTATAGTAAGCAATGAAGCTGAATCAATACCCAAGGTGTAAAACCAGAAAGGTGTGCAGAGATTTATTACTACTATGAAAGAGCAATTTAAAATGCTTTTAAAGAAGTTTCTTTATAAATTCAAAGTCTGCCAACAAGATGGGGAATGCATCAAAATTTCAAAGGCACTATTTTTACATGCACATAAACAAGTCTTTCAAAATGAGAAAGCTAAGTGCGTGGCAGTTTAGGTTTGTGCTACACAATTGTGTAAAAATTTTCCTCTCTTTCATTTGATGCTATTGGTAAATAATGGAGATCAATAAGCAAAATATCTCCTGAAATGTTGCACCTGATTCAGCTGCAATTTGTCCAGATTTAGGCCTTTATTCAGCAAAACAAACGATGCACTTTAGGCCATGATGAACCTTAAACGTTCATCTGAAGTCAAGAGGAGTATCCATGCGCTTAACTGTTTGCTGGATTGCTTAAACAATACAATCTTCTGAAAAAGAAGCTGCAAAATAGTGTACTTCCTGTCATATAGATAAGTCGTGTCTGTAATGGTTGCAGAGTGCTCCTTTAATAATGGATAGTGAGAGAGTACAGAGCTGGATGCCCAGCTGAGGGGATTCCTTTATATGCTGCTTTTGATAAAAGCTTGAGATTTGTCTGAATCCTATGGCCTTCACAAGGGGGAAAGAGACCCATGGATGTAGCTGGAGGTGCCTTCCTTATGTGAGCTGTATTGTATCAGAACTAAAAAAGAAGAGCAAGGTAAATGGTGGTTTTTTTTTCTTTTCAAGTTTATCTTATATGGGAATTGGAGGGGTGTAGGTCATTTGATACAACTTTGATAGTAACCAAGACCAAGTTGTGAGATCTTAACTGAGCATTATGGGCCAGATCTTGAGCTAGTTTAATTAACATAACTCCATTGGCTCCAAATGAGGTTATAGCTGTATTACATTTTTGAAGCACAGCAACTTTCAGCTACCTATGGACACTAACAAGTTCAATTAAATATATTTCAGGCTAAATAAGCACCAAGATATGTAAATCTATTTGCACCTGTTGTGAGAATAGATTTCCTTGGGAGACTGGTCCACAAACCACATAACAACAGACTTTAAGGTATTCATTTTCTGGCATTTCCATTTATTGGTTGGAGACAGATAAATAAAGGGTGTGTCTGCACTGCAATTAGAGGTGTGATTTGCAGCTTGGGTAGGTATATTCACACTAGCTTAATGGAGTTAGTGTGTACGTACCCAGGGTTCTGGGCAGGCTTATACAGCCTGTGCTGAAGGCCAAGATGCCATGTCTTCACTGCTATTTTTAGGGTGCTAGCCAGATTAAAGTTGGCCTGGGTCTGTCTACCTGAGCTGCATGGCAGTCACACCTGCAGTTACAGTGTAGACGTACCCCAATGCATCTGTGTTCAGAAATGAAAAAAATTAAAAACTTGAGTAGATATCAAAAAGGAGTTGGTTGGATTGTGATTCAAGTTTTTTGTCCAGGTTCCCATTTGCTAATTTTATCGCATCCAGTTCTCTCTTCATTATTGCCTTTAACCTCCACAATGGCTGCCCAGGGATTCCCACCAAAGATGAGAATGAATTTAGTTGTGGTGGGACCCTGAATTGCTAAAAGCTGCTCCACTCTTACCCACTATGTCAGCTGACCTTCCATATGTCCCTTTGTCTCCTCCCCTTGTTCCTTCCCTGTAACTCCAATGTCAAAATGCTGGAGCAGGAGAAAGAAATTCAACTCTTGTTGAATTTGATCACCTAGCATTCTCTAAACGTGAGCCTATTATATCTGTTGGAGAAAGCATGCAAATTCTTACAGCTAGCACCTAAAAATACTGAGGTAAGAATAATCATTCCCATAATACAATATCACTGAGGCCTGGTCTACACTAGGAGTTTATGTCGAATTTAGCGCCGTTACATCGAATTAACTCTACACCCGTCCACACCACGAAGCTATTTAGTTTGACATAGAGGGCTCTTAAATTCGACTTCTGTACTCCTCCCCAACGAGGGGAGTAGCGCTAAATTCGACATGGCCATATCGAATTAGGCTTGGTTTGGATGGAAATCGACGCTAATAGCTCCGGGAGCTATCCCACAGTGCACCACTCTGTTGACGCTCTGGACAGCAGTCCGAGCTCGGATGCTCTGACCAGCCACACAGGAAAAGCCCCGGGAAAATTTGAATTCCTTTTCCTGTCTGGGCAGTTGGAATCTCATTTCCTGTTTGGACAGCGTGGCGAGCTCAGCAGCACTGGCAACGATGCAGAGCTCTCCAGCAGAGATGGCCGTGCAATCTCAGAATAGAAAGAGGGCCCCAGCATGGACTGATCGGGAAGTCTTGGATCTGATCGCTGTGTGGGGCGATGAGTCTGTGCTTTCCGAGCTGCGATCGAAAAGACGGAATGCAAAGATCTACGAGAAGATCTCTAAAGCCATGGCAGAGAGAGGATACAGCTGGGATGCAACGCAGTGCCGCGTGAAAATCAAGGAGCTGAGACAAGGCTACCAGAAGACCAAAGAGGCAAACGGACGCTCCGGATCCCAGCCCCACACATCCCGTTTCTACGAGGCACTGCATTCCATCCTAGGTGCGGCCGCCACCACTACCCCACCACTGACCGTGCACTCTGAGGATGGGATATTGTCGACGGCCGCTTCCTCGGACATGTTAGCGGACGGGGAAGATGAGGAAGAAGATGAGGAGGACGAGGCAGTCGACAGCGCTTGCAACGCTGATTTCCCCGACAGCCAGGATCTCTTCATCACCCTTACAGAGATCCCCTACCAACCGTCCCCAGCCATTAACCCGGACACAGAATCAGGGGAAGGATCACTCAGTAAGTGTTTAAAACATCTAAACATTTATTTTTTACAGAACAGGAATATTAACAGTATTAACAATGGGTTTTGCATGATTACTTTGCCCTAGGCGCTTAACGGTTCAGTCCCTGGCAGTGCAACTACTAAAAAAAATCTAACAATGTCCGGTTTAGCATGATTCTTCTGCCCAAGCCGCTCTACTGTTTAGTCCCTGCCAGTGCAGCTACAGTAAAATCCGGTCTATATGTCCAGGGATAGGGCAGAAATCCTCCATGGACATTTCCACGAAGCTCTCCTGCAGGTAATTGGAAAGCCTTTGCATCAGGTTCCTGGGGAGAGCGGCCTTATTGGGTCCTCCGTAGTAGCAAACATTTCCGCGCCAGGAGACAAGCAAGTACTCCGGGATCATTGCCCTGCAGAGCATGGCGGCATATGGCCCTGGTCTTTGCAGGCTTTCCCGAAGCATCCTTTCTTTCTCGGTCTCTGAAATCCTCATCAGAGTGATGTCGCTCATGGTGACCTGCTTTGAATTAGGTAGGGGAATGTTAGTATTGGGACTGCTTGCCTGTTCCTTTACAGAACCGTAACCGACGGTTTACAGCCACGCGGTGGAGGCGGGAGAGGGGCAGCATACAGGGATCTTTCCCTGGGACAGCCGCAAGAGGGTGGGACAGGGGCAGAGTTCATGCTTGCCGGATTGCTGGCAGCAGGGACTGGCACTGCTTTCAGTGTGAAAGGAGGCCAGTGCTACTATTAAAGTTTTAAGCAGCCACAAGTCTACGGCTTACCATGTCGGCCTGCTACACAAATTCCGGTGTCCTGCCCCGCTTCTATGATCTGCACTACAAGACCCCAGGCACTGAATGCGAAGGCCGAAAATTCGACCTTGTCCTGAGTGCGCATGTGATAGGTGCTGTGCATGGTCTTGTTCACAGAGAAAGACTATGTTCTTTGTTCACAACTAAATTTATCTTTCTGAGGAATTCACTCCCTTTTGCCCATTCCCACAGCTGCGACTGTCTTCCGACCTAGCCTGGCATCACACTCCCAGAGGCTAGCGCAGATTAGGCGTAGGAAGAAGAGGACACGGGAGGACATGTTCACAGAACTTATGGGCTGCTCCCGAGCCCAGGCAGCCCAGCAGACCCAGTGGAGGGAGAACTTGTCCCAAATGCACCGATCACACATGGAACGGGAGGAGAGGTGGCGGCAGGAAGACCAGCAGGCGACTCAAACGCTGCTTGGACTAATGAGGGAGCAAACGGACACGCTCCGGCGCCTTGTGGATGTTCTGCAGGACCGGAGGCAGGAGGACAGAGCCCCGCTGCAGTCTATCTGTAACTGCCCTCCCCCGCCACCAAGTCCCATACCCCCCTCACCCAAAGTCCAAAGAAGGAGGGGCGGCAGAGTCCGTGAAAACTCTCACTCCACCCCTGCAGACTGCTCTAGTACTAGAAGGCTCTCATTCCCCAAAATTTGACAAGTCCTTTCCTTCCCGCCTCACACAAGCCCCCGTCCAAGTTTCACCCCCCAGTTTCACGTGTAGTTGCTAATAAAAAATACGTTTCTGTTAATTACTGTTTCCATCATGTTCTTTTAGAGGAGAGTCTGTCTGAAGGGGGGGAAGGGGGTTGGTAATTGGACAGGACAGTCACCTTTACCAGGGTACAGAGGCGTGGGCAGGTTCAGCAGCAGGGCACACACACAGTGCAGTTACCCTGGTCAGTCTGGGAGGTGGTTTTCATGTTCTGGGGGCAGGGGTTGCTCTGTGACTTTGTGGCGGGGGAGGGCAGTTAGAGATCTTATGCAGCGGTCCTTATCCTGGATCACAGACCCACGCAGCAGGGGATCTGTAACCGTCCTCCCCCTGCCACAAAGTCACATAGCCCCCACACACACAGAGTCCCGAACAGGAGGGGTGGCAGGCTCCGTTGAAACAACCAGTCCACCACTGTGGAGCCTGTCATTCCTGGAGTTTAGAAGCGTCATTTGCATCACTACACTACACCCGCTCCCCACCACAGTCTGCGTCCCAGGTTCAACACTTTCCCGCGAAAACAGTAATAAAGAAAACGGTGTTCATTAACAAAATTCAAGTGATTTTATTTTTAAACGTGTGTTGGAAGGGGGGGAACGGGGTATGTAACTGGAGAGGATACTGAATATTTAGTGGGTAAAGAAACGGGGGCAGGTTCAGCTTCTCTGTACACAAACTTAAAAGTCACAGGTTACCCTGCTCACTCAGGAACCTAGCTTTCAAAGCCTCCTGGATGCACAGCGCGTCCCGCTGGGCTCTTCTAATTGCCCGGCTGTCTGGCTGGGCGTAATCAGCAGCCAGGCTATTTGCCTCAACCTCCCACCCCGCCATAAAGGTCTCCCCCTTGCTCTCACAGAGATTGTGGAGCACACAGCAAGCTGCAATAACAATGGGGATATTGGTTTCGCTGAGATCACAGCGAGTCAGTAAGCTTCTCCATCTCCCCTTGAGACGGCCAAAAGCACACTCCACCACCATTCTGCACTTGCTCAGCCGGTAGTTGAAGAGTTCTTTTTCAGTGTCCAGGGCGCCAGTATAGGGCTTCATGAGCCAGGGCATTAGCGGGTAGGCTGGGTCCCCAAGGATCACTGTAGGCATCTCCACATCCCCAAGAGTTATTTTGTGGTCCGGGAAGTAAATACCTTCCTGCAGCCGTCTAAACAGACCAGAGTTTCTGAAAACGCGAGCGTCATGAACCTTGCCCGGCCATCCGACGTTGATGTTTGTAAAACGTCCCCTATGGTCCACCAGTGCTTGCAGCACCATTGAAAAGTAGCCCTTTCGGTTGATGTACTGGCTGGCCTGGTGGTCCGGTCCCACGATAGGGATGAGAGTTCCATCTATAGCCCCACCGCAGTTTGGGAATCCCATCGCGGCGAAGCCATCTATGATGACCTGCGCGTTTCCCAGGGTCACTACCTTTGAGAGCAGTACCTCAACGATTGCGTTGGCTACTTGCATGACAACAACCCCCACGGTAGATTTGCCCACGCCAAAGTGGTTCGCGACTGACCGGTAGCTGTCTGGCGTTGCAAGCTTCCAGAGGGCTATGGCTACTCGCTTCTGGACAGTCAGGGCTGCTCGCATCCGGGTGTCATTGCGCTTCAGGGCAGGGGACAGCAACTCACAAAGTTCCATGAAAGACCCCTTCCGCATGCGAAAGTTTCGCAGCCACTGTGATTCATCCCAGACCTGCAACACTATGCGGTCCCACCAGTCCGTGCTTGTTTCCCGGGCCCAGAATCGCCGTTCCACAACATCAACATGACCCATTGCCACCGTGATGTCCTCGGCGCATCAACACCCAAAAGTCCCAATCAGGATTGGTGACTCATTGTGCTAGATGTTGTACAAATACAGCAAGAGCTGGTCAACAAATTTCCTTTTTCCCCCCAGGAAAATATTCAAAATAATAAAAAATTCTGTTTCTTAATTTTCAAAATAAAAATATTTTTCATTTTACAAATTATTTCCTTGTGTCCAACAACTGAAAACTTTCCAAACCACAAAGACTCCTGGGTCAGCCACAGCTGAAAGGAAAATTTCAAGTATTTACACGCATATATCCAATTAAGGAGTCAGGAAAACACCATATGATAACATGTCACACTATGTGCCCAATCAAAAGTTACACAAGGGCAAATCAAAACTTGAAAATATGTTTGAAAGATTTTTTCACAAAAAATAAAGCACAAAATTGACAAAAATTTTCATACAACTTGAAATCACTGAAACTGAAAACTTTTCATAAAAATATTTGTTTTCAAAGGGAAAAATTGTACAACAAAATTTGATGAATGCTGACATGACATTGTTCCAAAGAGTTCATAATTGAAAAAGACCATAAAACAGATCCAAAGTAGGGGATGGATCATGATGCACATATATGTTATAATTTCTTTTTCTTACTTATAAAGCTGGATGAAATTTTTGCAGAAACTTTTTTTTTGGTGGAAAGGAACCAATGGGACTAGGGACAGGGAGCTAGAGAAGGGGCAGAAAGAAATAATGGAGAAGAGGGAAGAGAGGATATGGAGCAGGGAGAGTGATGTTGAGGGACACAGACAGAAGGGGCCAGAAGTGAGGGACAAGCAACCAATCAGCAGTCAGAAAATAATATCATGAGTTCAACTTCTAAAAAGCAGTCTGCTGTTGCCAATTGGTCCAAAGGCTATGAATGTATCAGGTGGGGGAGAAGGGCAAAGAATGGGAACCCAGCTGAGCATCTCTCTGCCCTTTTGATTCTGACACTCCCATTGGTTGTTTGGGAAATCCCAGTTTTTCCCAAGGACAGGCTCAACCTCCAGGATATACTGTTCTGCTTCCTGCAGACTATGGCTTTCTAGTGGCTCCCACCAATGCTATTAGTACTAACCACTCAAAATGGAAAAACAACCATTTAGAGATACTATTAGAATGAATGGAGTTAGGTTTGTAATGTCACTTACCTATACATAAATTATACTTTCTATGCACGCCACTGACAGAAGGTTTGATTCTGATCTAATCCCATTATTACACTAGTATAACTTTTATCTGTAAAGGAGTTATTCCTGATTTAAACTGAATTAGGCCCAACATGTCCATAAGATTCTGCACTTAAGTGGAGCCTCTAGTTATCATTGTTAAATATTATTTACATTGTGGTAGTGCCTAACTGCTCTAGAGTACCTAGAGGAATCATAGTATCAGTGTGCTAGATGCTATTCAAATGAGTAACCACAAGATCCATTTTATCAGGTGCTACGGTCTGAAATGGTTAGTCACTATTGATGGCTCTCAACATGCTGCTGTCCCCTCATATAAGAGCTTCCTAAGACTGATTAATAGTAAAATTGCTCTCAGTCAATTCTTTAAGAGTCTTAAAAGCAAAACCACTCATTACATTTATTTTAAAATGGCATGATAATTGCAACTGTTGGATGGCATAATGCTCCAACATGGAGAAAAAGAAATAGAAAAAAATGTCATTTTTGTTTTATTTTGTTAAGTCCAGATTCCAATATCCTTCACCTGAATAGCATGTTGTTCCAGTAGGAGCTCCTTTGTAATCAGTGAGCTAATCATAAGGCAAGGTGCTATTTAACAGGGACAATGGTGACATAATCTGGCACCTAGTCAAGAACAAACATCTAAATAGTATCTATCAAGTATCTTGCTGATCACGCCTTCGGAATAAAACCCAACACTTCACATGATTCACCAACAATAAAAAGGATTCTCTTTCCTCATGTTACACTTATTCATTGTTGACTCCTGCAGTGGCATTATTTGAATAGTTTCCAAAAATAATGAAGCTTGATTTATAATATCCATGCTCTAAATTTAGTATGTTAGTTAATTTTAACATGAGTAGCAAATAATGTTTACTCTTTCAAGTGAAAGTACATGAAGTACACATTTAGGACAATGAATACCTTGGTAACAGTCACACCCACATGAGAGTGTTTATCTGAGTGGAGGGCAGAGCAGATGGATGAACTGGGAAATATAAATCCAGATGGAACATATTATAATTCACAAAACAACAACAAAAATCTGAATTACATATTGTATTCATTAGTCTGACATGCTTGATTAATCATATATGAAGTTTTGGTCATTGATGTTGTCAGAAATTGTTATATGAAATAATCGGGAATAATTTCCAGGCAGCAGCCACACCAGTATCACTGGTAAAATTACTACTGGTAGCTGCTGCAATTGATGGCTAGAGAGCAAGTAGAAATGAATGATTCATTGTCTTATTAATAAGTTGCTTAGTTAATGTTTTAACATATCTTATCTTTATCTTCACCTTGGAACACAGTGCTGTGGTGATAAGAAGCAGTCACTGTAAGTGTATCATAAAAATAAAAGGTGTTTTATATTAGTGACATTTAAGGTCAAGTACTAAAGATGCATAGTATAACAATGTACCACTATATCAGAAGACAAGTTAATGTATGCCCTTTATTTTGATCTAGACTATTTCATAAAACCAATTTTCATGCACATGAACATGATAAATTGTACATCTTAGAAACATCCTGACAACATTTACAGGTGTCCCTTGTTGTTATGTGTGGGAGAGGAAAAAAGTATTTGATTACTTTTTTTTTATTAAAAAAATGTTGCTGGTGGTTGTAAGTGCTGTTTATAAGCTACATTAAATTATTACTTAATTAAACTTTGTGTCAGATAGGGAAAGAGTCCGTGTTTGTTTTCCTCAAGGAATGAATTTTTATTACAAATGATTTATCTAAAGCTAATAAATGATTACAGTTTATTACTGATTCACTCTGAGGAATATCCTTCTTAGCAGGGAAGAAGATTGCCTTGCTCATTAATACATCTCTCAGTTCTGTGCATGTAACTCTGGTAGCAACAAACAGAAGCACATTCAAGCAACTTACTTTACCAAATGTATTGTTGGTACATACCTTGATCTATCCTTGGTGGGAATGTTTACAACAGAGGTTTCAAAAGTAGGACGGATAGTTTCTGCATACCCCACACTAGGAGCTGGTAAATTGCCAGTGTAGACATTAGCATAACTATGCCATTTACAGGTGTGAAAAATCTACACCCTGAGAGACATAGTTAAGCCAACCTAGACCCTGATGTAGACTGCACTGGGTTGATGGAAAAATTCTTCTAGCTACCACCTCTTGGGGAGAGAACCCCTCTTCTTACTGCAGTAAGTGTTTACACTGAAGTGCTATAGCGGAAAGTTGCTGCACTGCAGCTGTGCTGCTGTAACTAAGGCCTGGTCTACACTATGGGGTTAGGTCGAATTTAGCCACGTTAGGTTGATTTAAAAATGAATGCGCCCACACAACCAACCCCGTTCTGTCGACCTAAAGGGCTCTTAAAATCGACTTCTGTACTCCTCCCCGGTGAGGGAAGTAGCGCTAAAATTGACTTTGCTGGGTCGAATTTGGGGTAGTGCAGACGCAAATCAATGGTATTGGCCTCTGGGAACTATTCCAGAGTGCTCCATTGTGACCACTCTGGACAGCACTTTGAACTTCGATGCACTAGCCAGGTACACAGGAAAAGCCCCGGGAACTTTTTAATTTCATTTCCTGTTTGGTCAGCGTGGCGAACTCAGCAGCACAGGTGACCATGCAGTCGCCCCAGAATCGTAGAGCGTAGAATGTTTCTACGCTCCCCCTATCATCTCCGTCCCTGAGGTTATCGCAGATTAGAAGGTGAAAAAAACACACTCGCAATGACATGTTTTCTGAGCTCATGCAGTCCTCCCGCACTGATAGGGCACAGCTTAATGCATGGAGGCATTCAGTGGCAGAGGCCAGGGAAGAATTAAGTGAGCGTGAAAACCGGAGGCAGGACGCGATGCGGAGGCAAATGGGGGAGCAAATCGACATGATGAAGCGTCTGTTGGGGGAGCAAACAGACATGATGAAGCGTCTGTTGGAGCTGCAGGAAAGCCAACAAGAGCACAGACCCCCGCTGCATCCACTGTATTACCGCCTACCCTCCTTCCCATGTTCCATAGCCTCCTCACCCAGAACTCGTGGGCGGGGCTCCAGGCACCCAGCCACTCCACTGCAGAGGATGGCCCAAGCAACAGAAGGCTGTCATTCAAACAGTTTGATTTTTACTGTGGCTACAGTAAGCAATGTGGCCTTGTGCTTCCCTCTTCCCCCACCGCACCCGGGCTACCTTGTCCGTTATCTCATTTTTTTTAATTAATAAAGAAAGAATGCATATTTCAAAACAATAGTTACTTTATTTAGAAGGGGTGAGGGTGGTTGGCTTACAGGGAATTAAAATAAAAAAAGGGGGCGGGTTTGCATCAAGGAGAAACACACACAACTGTCACATCGAAGCCTGGCCAGTCATGAAACTGGTTTTCAAAACCTCCCTGATGCGCAGCGTGCCTTGCTGTGCTCTTCTAATCGCCCTGGTGTCTGGCGTGAAACGATTGTCTGACATTGCTTTCACAGAGGGAGGGGAGAGTGACGACATGTACCCCAAACCACCCGCGACAATGTTTTTGCCCCATCAGGCATTGGAAGCTTAACCCAGAATTCCAATGGGCAGCGGAGACCGTGGGAACTGTGGGATGGCTACCCACAGTGCACCGCTCCGTAAGTTGATGCTAGCCACGGTAGTGAGGATGCACTCTGCCGACTTAATGCGCTTAGTGTGGACATATGCAATCGACTGTATAAAATCGTTTTCTAAAAATCGACTTCTATAAAATCGACCTAATTTCGTAGTGTAGACATAGCCTAAGTCAAATAAAGAAGTTATCTGTCTTTCACAACTACTAGGCAGAGAGCCCCATCCAGGGGAAACTGTTCACTCTGATGGCTAGAAAAGGAGAGCTCAACTTGAGATGATCAAAGCAGGTATAGAAACAGGAAGGGGAAGTGGTTCACAGGCTCTCAGGGGGATGAGAACGTGCTTTCTTAAACTCACATCTGTAGTCTAGGAATGTAGAAGCATCCCCCATCAAGCCCTGACAAGAAGGCATGAGGACCTTGAGAATCTTATTTCTTAGTCACACTATGTTTACGGGCCATTGAACCAGGGAGGTCGCAAATGTGCAAATAATGGATTTTTTTGGTTTGCTACCAGTTCAAAAAAACAAACAAAAAAACTACAAAAAACCACCAATACCACCTTGTTTTCAAATTGATTCAAAACAAACAAAATTTGAAAATGTTGGCAAACCAAATGATCCAAAAAAGTTTCAGGTTAAAAACTTTTCATTTTGATTATTAAAAAATGCTCATACTTAAACTTTGTAAAATAAAGTTGAATAAAATTTTGAAACAAAGAAATTTTGAATCTAAATATCACAATATTTTTGTTTCAAAAATGTAGAGATGAAAAGTTTCAGCTTTTTTTTTTTCACTGCCTTCTTTTCTATCATTACACAAGCAATTTGGCAAATACTGACACAAGCTTGCAAAACATTTCAGTGTTACCAAATCTGCATTTTTCACTGAAAAATGTTTTGTCCCAAAAATGTTGCCCAATTCTAGAAGTTAGGAGACTCTGAGATATGTGCTGTATCCAAGGGCAACATTTGTCCTAAGAAGTGCTTTCCTTCACAGCTTGTTTTCCTTCTCTGAAGTCATATTACATTGTCAATGATAAAACTGCCTGTTGCCCTGGAAAGCTTTGTAATGTCACAAATTAAGCATTATGACCTCACTGTATGATTGAATAGAAGAAGCAAAACCCTCTTGTTAATACTGATTAGTGGCAGCTATCATACTAACTCTTATCAAAGTTTGTGCATGGAAGTGCACGTTGCTCTTAAGTTAGGCAAATTTAAAAGTTTTCCCTACTATGAAAATCCCTTTAAAGAGCAGAACAACATTTGCATACAAATAAAATTTTGCCATTTTTGCTCTGTTCTCACCAGCTGTAGTTTTGACCAACGCCAGGAAAAACTGGACAGTTTCAGTCAAATATTTTTTTATTTTGAGTTTTCAAGTTTATTTGAACTCTAAATACTAGTAGAAACAAATCCAAACAAATAAAAACAAAAATGTTTGTATTCCCCTGTGAAAAGAAGCCATCAGCACAACTCTGGTTTCTTTCCCTTCTATGTGCATGTAATAGGGAGCTTGGAGACCAGGCAGCCTAGAGGTTAGCACATCTGACTTCCATCTCCTTGGTGCTCTGTCAGGGCAAGAGAGGTACCTTTCCTGACCTTAAGCAGAGGGTCTATCTTTCCTCCCACATCTGGATCTAAACCCTTAAGGGAGCATGTTAGGGGGACCCATACCCTACATCTCCACTGGGTCCCAGACGAGGCCTTGTGAGAAGCAACACTGGCAGAGTCCACCAGCGGTGAGTATTAGTTGCTTCCCTGAGTTACTTTCTACCTATAGGTTTCAGAGTGGTAGCCCTGTTAGTCTGTATCAGCAAAAACAACAAGGAGTCCTTGTGGCACCTTGGAGACTAACAAATTTATTTGGGCATAAACTTTCATGGGCTAGAACCCAGTTCATCAGATGCATGGTGTACCTATGTATATGTATACACCCTGCTACTGTATTTTCCACTCCATGCATCTGATGAAGTGGGTTCTAGCCCATGAAAGCTTATGCCCAAATAATGTGTTAGTCTCTAGGGTGCCACAAGGATTCCTTGTTGTTTTTCCTACCTATAGATCCCTTCACTCTGGGCATGGCCCCTATAGTCCAAACAGTTAATCACCTTACAACTAAAGAGTCCATAGGAGCAGGACTCTGCAGGACCTGCTCGTTCTCAAAGGAGAAAGCCCTGCCTCTGGGCCTTACCTGTTCTGTGGTCCCTTCTCAGGCTCACTCTTTTGGCTGGCTTCCTGGAGAAGGATTCCCCTCTCCTGCAGCCTGTCCACAACTCTTTGCCTGGGCCTCTGAGCTCTTTTTAACTCGCTCCTCCAATCAGAGCATGCTTGGCAGGGCAGGGCTACCTGGGCGCAGTATTGCCTTTTAATACCTTCAGACTCAGTGTGTATACCCCATCATAGTACACAAGGAATTCATTTTCCCTGAGGACAGAATCCTGTTTCAAAAACGAAGCATGTTGACCAGATATTATGGTATTTCCATGGAAATCCCTCTTCACAGGTAAGGGGATTATTTTCATATTTCTATAGCACCCTCTATCTGATGATCTCCAAGTGCTTTAGACATAAAGGGTTAAATCTTGTCCCCATTGAAGTAAATGGCAAAACTCCCACTGACTTCAATGGGGCCAGATTTTCTCACACACACACACACACACACACACACACACACACACACACACACACACACACACACACACACACACACACACACACACACACACACACACACACACACACGCCGGTGAGGTAGGTAATATTATCCCTACTTTATAGCTGGAGAAGTTCAAGCAAAGAGATGAAGTGACTTGCTCAGAGTTATGCAAGAAGTCTGTGGAAGAGCAGAGAGTAGATTACAGTTCTTTCAGCTCCATGTTTTAGCCACTTGTAGACTGATGCCAAAGTTGAAAAGTTGGCCCCATTTAAGTCAATTGCAAAGATCCCAACAACTTCATTGGGGCCAGGATTTCATCCTTATAATTTAGCAGGACTCAAGAATGGATTAGACATTTCACAGTTGCATAGGATGAAAACAGGTTATATACACGTTTCACGACATGAGCTAATTAATAGGCTACCGGAGCAACTTGATTGTGTGCTCATTTGTGGCTTTCTTGCACCTCCCCTTGAAGCATGTGGTAACAAGCCAGTTTGGACTACAAGGGCTCTGAACAGCAATGTGCACCAAAGTGTTGTGTGGCACACCCCCATGTGGATGTTGCAGGTCCAAACTAAAAATTTCTTAGTTCATGTTAACAAAGTCCTCTTCAAACAGGATTACATTAATGTGAAGCTGGAACCTTTTAGTTTGCACTTTGGTATGCATTGCTATTCACACTCCTGTAGTCAGAACTGCGAAGACAGTGCAGACTTAGCCTCAAAAAGAGGATCATGGTCTAGACAGACCACTGGTCTGATACGGTGTTACAATTGCTATATTTCTACACTAGTGTAACCCCTTTGGGGGTTTAGAGAGCATGGCCCCTTTAAATCTTTTTCCTGAGTGGGGGAAGTGCTGATTGTTCCAGAGGGAGGAAGTGCTGTTGGGGGGAAAGGAGCAGAGAGAGAGGGGAGTGATGGGGTGTGTGTCTGGAGCTCCAGACAGAAGGGCTGCAGCAAGCAGGCCCTCATAGAGTGAAGCAGCCAAGAACCTGCCTGAAGCCTGGGAGGGACAGGGCGGCTGATCAGGGACACCCCAGGACAGGAACCAGGAGGAGCCCTGTGCCAGGGAGGAATTGCCCAAGAAGGACAGGCCGGAGCTGGACCCAGTATCACTGCTGCCCAGAGCTGCATGGGGCCGTGAGTACTGGGGCTTGTGACTTTGCATTGTGAGTAAGGAGGGAGGCTGTTAGCTAGTTAAGTGGGGAGGTTGTTGCTCTGTGTGGCTTTGCAGAGAGCGCCAGAAGAGGGCACCAGAGGGTTTACTGGGGAAAGTTCACTGGCACCGAAGATGATCAGGAGCACCCAAGACTCACCACTGGACTGGAACTTTGCCCAGGACTCCTGAACTCTGTGTGCAGACACATTGCTAGGTGTCTGCCCTTTCAGACTGTGCTACCATTGGGCCTGTGGGGCCTTGAGTTGAATGCAACACTGTTTTACCGCTCCACCTATACTTCCCCCATTATTTTCTCCTTTCATCCCTCTGTAAATAAATATTTCCTTTTCCTATATTCACTGTACTTTTCCAGTGTGTGTGTGTTCACTGGGGGGGATGGACAGGGGTTGGAACAGGTGCCCCTGGGCTGGAAGGGATTTTCCCTGGTGGATTCCTGCATGTGCCTTCTCTTGGCCAGAGCTGCCTGCAGAGCAGACTCCATCTTGGCCACCAGGGCACTAAAGTTATACTAGATTACCTCCTGATACAAGTTATATCATGTATCGCAGTCAGTGATATTTGTTCTGTATAGATCTAGTCAGGAATTTTGCAACAAAACTGTTTTTCATCAGAAAATATCCATTTGTTCAAAAGGAAACTTTTCACAGGAAAGGGTTAGTTTCAATTAAACTTTTGTCAAGAAGGTTTCACAGGTCCAGGATGGAATTTCTGGTCAATAGCCCAGAGGTTACAGCACTCAATGCAGGACAGCCAGGTTCAAGTCCCCAGCCTGTCTGACTCAAACCAAGAAGCTGAATCTTTGTCTCTTACATCTCAGGTGAATGCCCTAACCAACAGGCTATTGACTATTCTAGAGTGGGCCTCTCAATTTTTCCTGTTGGAGCTGTTCCATTTTGTATAAATATTCATTGGACCAGAGAAAGACTGACTCTATAGCTGGTGGTTAGGGCACTGGGATGTGAGAGATACAGATTCAAGTCCTTTCTCCAAATAACACTGAACAGGGACTTGAATGTGAATCTCCCACATCTCAGGTGCATGCCCTATGCACTGGGCTATTGACTATTCGTGTGTGTGTGTGTGTGTGTGTGTGTGTGTGTGTGTGTGTGTGTGATGTTCATCTCAATGCAGAACAGAAAAAATATTTTGAAATCTTAAAAATGTGTCAGATGGGAAGAGTTTCCACCCAACTCTATTTTGTTCCCTGTTTTACAGGGTTTTTACAACTACAAGAAATGTACAACACTTCCAGAATATTTAATTTTTCAATGTTTCATCAGACTTCAAAGGAAAATTGGATAATGTTATATTAATATAATAAACAGATATAAAAGCCATATTTTAGACAGAAGAGGCCTTTTATTAGTAACAGTAGGTATATTTTAAAGGTTGTTGAGGATCCTGAAGCTTCCAAGTGATTATTTGTTTTGCAAGCAATTGTGATAATATAATGCAGAAAGCAATGTCATTCTTCTCTGCAATTTCATAAATTGAGTCATCCACAGGGAATTTCATTAATTATGTAAAGACTGATGGGGCTTCATTCAGCTGATTTCTTCTTGAACCACTTGACTCCACACTGTTTAATTAAACAATAGTAAACGAGGTGGCAAGGAGGAACTCACATTGTCAGTGAACAATACCGAAGACTTCTTGGGATTACATACTTTATTCGGATCTGCCTCCACTTTAAGCTTTGTGCATCTTAAATAAACTCCTACTGATTATCCTACTAGAGATCCCATTGTTAATGGAAATGCTGTCAGGTATATTACTGCCTTCTAAACAGGAATTTCAAAAGCAGCAAGGAAGTATATATTGTGCCATTAAGTAACAGCTCTAAGTATACCTCTGAGAAGTGTCTGACATATATGGCAAGTGTACTTTGGGCACCACTGATTAGGAGCATGCAATGCATGGTCCCCTCTGTAGCAGCTACTGCCAGTTCTCCTGACTGATAGCCCTTCCTTTTTAATGTAGCTTGTGTCCTAGAAGTTGCTAGCAGGGAACAGTCCTTTCACTTTGCTATGTGTAGGCTCTATCATTGTGGCTGTTCCCACCCTCTCACCCCCATGCATTTAGTTCAAATGAGCAGAAAGCTTCCTTGCGTTCTCTCGGTTTGCACATCCATGAAAGAGCCAGCCCAATCTTGCCCTTCTTGTATTTAGTACTTAGAAAGAGGCATAGTCTCATGATCTGATTACAGGACAAGTACCCCAGTACATCTGAATACCAATCCCTGTTGTGAAACTGACTCCTTCTAGGAACTTAGGCATGTCACCTAGCCTCTCAGTGCCTCAGTTCCTCTTTATGCAAAATGAGATAACAACTGACCTCCCAGAGGTGTTGTGAAGAACAGTGTGTGAGAGAGACTGGAAGATGAAAAATGCTATATAAAATTTAAGTATCTTTTAGACCCTCAGTATGTGCATTTCACTTGCATTAATATTATTACCTGTAGGAATTGTACATACATGTCCTGGGGAATAACAGACCCTTGAAATATTACATATACAGTATAGAAGTTCATCATAATTCTGTATTGATCAATGCCACAAAAATCACAATTGAGAGTTCCCAGGTCTATAGTAACAAGATTGTATTTGAGACATTTTAACTACATATTCTATGGTAATAACTTGCTAGTATAAATGCCATTCTTTCCTATTATCATACAGCATGGATCTAGATTACAATATTGCTTTTCCCTTCTATTTTCCTTTTCATCTACTTATTTTGGCACTAGGGGTCAGTATAGGCACAGAACAAATCTGGCCATTGTAGAAAAAAAGCCAGTTTGTGGGCAATATTCTTCCAGTGACATCATGCTCACTAGTGAGTTTCAAAACAGTTGTTTTTGTTGAACAAAACAGGCTTACTGTGCTGCACTAATCCCATATGCTATTATTTGCTGAACCTGAATTCTGTCTGAGAACAGTTTTTCTAATGTAGGAACCTAAACACACTCACTTCGTTCCCCTACCACACAGGCACTCCCTACTGCCATTCCTACTTTGTACTATGATAGAATAACATAAGAAACCTCCCCAAATAAATAAAATATCCAAGAAAATACCTCAAGCTATCTCATTGACTGCAATCAGTGTATGCAAAAAAAAAATGCTCTACCAACTGCTTCTTTCTTTTTCTCCTTGTGTCAGACATTTTAACCATTAACCTGCACCTCTGTAATAATGATGCCTTTCTTAATACTATGCCTAAATTAGATTGTAAATTCCTTGAGGAGAGATCTGCATTCTGTACACAACTATGACAGTGCATCTAAGGAATAATTGTATTAAATCTATGGAGTTACACCAGTATAAAAATTGACTTGAGATCATATCAAGCCCTTTGACTTGTTTCACTTGTAGCATGAGTAATTAGGGGACTGTACAAACAATATTAATTATAAAAAATTAGTGCATGATACAAGTCTAGCCTCACAAAGGGATTTAGGCAATTAATTCACTCTTTATGTGCATAAATCCAAAATTTAGATCCTGAACACCCCCATTCAGCCTCCTAGCCCAGTAGGTGCCTCAGTTTCCACCAAAAAGTCTCTGCCAGTGATCATGTGCAAAAATAACTAAGCCCTGACATCCAGCACCAAACTCATGCCTAAGCCCTGGTGGAATCCTCAAACCAAGGGTTCCCCTGCCTATCTCACATGTGGGGCCCAAGCTGGTAGAGATGCTCAGAGGCTGACAGAGTATGACTATGGAAGTGGGCTCTGCATAAAACAGCTGAAAGTTGGTGGGTCCCCCCTTTTACTCAATAGCCCAGTGGTTACAACACTCATCTTCAAAGTTGGAGACCTGGGATTCAAAGTTGGAGACCCTCTTCTTGAGAGGAGCTAGGACCTGAAGCAGGTCTCCCACCCACATTCTGGATGAGTGTGCTAACCACTGGGATAGGTCTCAATTTCTCCTGTTGAAGCTGTTCCACTTAGTATAAAAATAATGAAATATTCCTCAGAAAAGGAACTTGAACCTGACATACCAACATTCCTGGTGAAGGCTCAAACCACTGTCTCATAGAGGCATTTTATACCCTTACTGGCAAAATGAATATTTCACAGTCTAGTCAGTTCCTATTAAGAAGTAAATGCTTTGTCAACTAAAAGAAAACTAGAAGCTATTCATGGCTACTGCTCAGATTCTAAAAACTGTGGGGAAAAAGTAGGTTCATCTCTTAACATTGATAGCATAAAAGTCAGATGGTTTCCCTAAATTACTAATTTGTTTATAGATGTAGCCAATTAAATGATCATTAATACTGAAAATGAAACCAGCCAAAACTGATAACTGAAACATGAGACCTTGAAGAAAATATATATATATGGTTATTTTAAAAAGTGAGCATTTCCCCAGAACTACCACGCAGTGGTATCTGATATAATGTAGCATTTCTCTACACTTAGAATTGGAAAAGTTGAAATAATTTAAGATCTAGTATTTCTTTTCCTGATTGGCAGAAATACTGTCAAGTGCCATGAGAAGACAAGACTTCACATTATTAGAATCTCATACAATATTGACTTCCTATGGAAAAAATCTCATTACAGCTTCAAACCCTGATAGTAAAAGATTCAGGTGTATTTGGGTTCCTGCAGATCCTTATTGTACAGTCCTAACAGATACTTACTATTCCATATGAAAAGGTGTTTTTTAATATGACAAAGTGGATATAAAGTAGGGAAAGTTAATCCAGTTAAGCATTTCTGGGAATTTATCCCATAGATAATATGGAAAAGGGAGCCAGAAAAGGCACCATTTTTATTTGATGTCGAATAATTCAGAGGGTAAAATTGGATTCTACAATGTTTTTGGATAAATTCAATTTAAGCAAGAATGAATTTGATCTATTAATGCTTCACATTTCTATTGTACATTTTGTCTAAAGATCTCAAAGTGCTTTACAAACAGCATGAAGAGGTGGTAGCAAGTCTATATTTACAGTTGTAATTATCTTATCATTTTAATCTCTGTTTCCACTTGAAATTTGGCATGTATTATCTCTAGCTAGGAAATTTTCTGTGGAAAGTTTAAGATTGGACACTTAGAGTTGTAGGTCCAGGAGAGAAATGGGTTGCAAGTGTGACAAAGATTTTGAAAAAATAAAGTGTATTATACTTTTGGAGAATCTACTAATTTTCTTGATGGAAGAGAAGGAGAAAAAAAATGGGGGGAGGGAAGCCGCATATGGTTAGTCTGAAATTTCTTCAGGCTAAGGACTGTCTCTTACTATAAGAACATAAGAACGGCCGTGCTGGGTCAGACCAAAGGTCCATCTAGCCCAGTATCCTGTCTACCGACAGTGGCCAATGCCAGGTGCCCCAGAGGGAGTGAACCTAAAAGGTAATGATCAAGTGATCTCTCTCCTGCCATCCATCTCCACCCTCTGACAAACAGAGGCTAGGGACACCATTCCTTACCCATCGTGGCTAATAGCCATTAATGGACTTAACCTCCATGAATTTATCCAGTTCTCTTTTAAACGCTGTTATAGTCCTAGCCTTCACAACCTCCTCAGGTAAGGAGTTCCACAAGTTGACTGTGCGCTGTGTGAAGAAGAACTTCCTTTTATTTGTTTTAAACCTGCTGCCTATTAATTTCATTTGGTGACCCCTAGTTCTTATATTATGGGAACAAGTAAATAACTTTTCCTTATCTACTTTCTCCACATCACTCATAATTTTATATAACTCTATCATATCCCCCCTTAGTCTCCTCTTTTCCAAGCTGAAAAGTCCTAGCCTCTTTAATCTCTCCTCATATGGGACCCTCTCCAAACCCCTAATCATTTTAGTTGCCCTTCTCTGAACCTTTTCTAGTGCCAGTATATCTTTTTTGAGATGAGGAGACCACATCTGTACGCAGTATTCAAGATGTGGGCGTACCATGGATTTATATAAGGGCAATAATATATTCTCCAGCTTATTCTCTATCCCCTTTTTAATGATTCCTAACATCCTGTTTGCTTTTTTGACCGCCTCTGCACACTGCGTGGACATCTTCAGGGAACTATCCACTATGACACCAAGATCTTTTTTCTGATTTGTTGTAGCTAAATTAGTCCCCATCATATTGTATGTATAGTTGGGGTTATTTTTTCCAATGTGCATTACTTTACATTTATCCATATTAAATTTCATTTGCCATTTTGTTGCCCAATCACTTAGTTTTGTGAGATCTTTTTGAAGTTCTTCACAGTCTGCTTTGTTCTTAACTATCTTGAGCAGTTTAGTATCATCTGCAAACTTTGCCACCTCACTTTTTACCCCTTTCTCCAGATCATTTATGAATAAATTGAATAGGATTGGTCCTAGGACTGACCCTTGGGGAACACCACTAGTTACCCCTCTCCATTCTGAGAATTTACCATTAATTCCTACCCTTTGTTCCCTGTCTTTTAACCAGTTCTCAATCCATGAAAGGACCTTCCCTTTTATCCCATGACAACTTAATTTACATAAGAGCCTTTGGTGAGGGACCTTGTCAAAGGCTTTCTGGAAATCTAAGTACACTATGTCCACTGGATCCCCCTTGTCCACATGTTTGTTGACCCCTTCAAAGAACTCTAATAGATTAGTAAGACACTATTTCCCTTTAGAGAAACCATGTTGACTTTTGCCCAACAATTTATGTTCTTCTATGTGTCTGACAATTTTATTCTTTACTATGGTTTCAACTAATTTGCCCGGTACCGACATTAGACTTACCGGTCTGTAATTGCCAGGATCACCTCTAGAGCCCTTTTTAAATATTGGCATTACATTAGTCATTGGGTACAGAAGCCGATTTAAAGGACAGGTTACAAACCCTAGTTAATAGTTCCGCAACTTCACATTTGAGTTCTTTCAGAACTCTTGGGTGAATGCCATCTGGTCCCGATGACTTGTTACTGTTACGTTTATCAATTAATTCCAAAACATCCTCTCGTGATATTTCAATCTGTGACAGTTCCTCAGATTTGTCACCTACAAAAGCAGGCTCAGGTTTGGGAATCTCCCTAACATCCTCAGTCATGAAGACTGAAGCAAAGAATTCGTTTAGTTTCTCCGCAATGACTTTATCGTCTTTAAGCGCTCCTTTTCTATCTCTATCATCATCAGCGGCTCCAGGCACCAGCGCTCCAAGCGCGTGCCTGGGGCAGCAAGCCACAGGGGGCGCCCTGCCGGTCCCTGGGAGGGCGGCAGTCAGGCAGCCTTCGGCGGCATGCCTGCGGGAGGTCCGCCGGTCTGATGGATTCGGCGGCAATTCGGCGGCAGGTACCCCGAAGCCGCGGGACCGGCGGACCTCCCGCAGGCATGCCACCGAATCCGCGGGACCGTGGACCTCCTGCAGGCAGGCCGCCAAAGGCAGCCTGCCTGCCGTGCTTGGGGCGGCAATAAAGCTAGAGCCGCCCCTGTCTATCATCGAGGGGCCCCACTGGTTGTTTAGCAGGCTTCCTGCTTCTGATGTACTTAAAAAACATTTTGTTATTACCTTTGGAGTTTTTGGCTAGCCGTTCTTCAAACTCCTCTTTGGCTTTTCTTATTACATTTTTACACTTAATTTGGCAGTGTTTAATGCTCCTTTCTATTTACCTCGCTAGGATTTGACTTCCACCACTTTTTAAAGGAAGTCTTTTTATCTCTGACTACTTCTTTTACATGGTTGTTAAGCCACGGTGGCTCTCTTTTAGTTTTTTTACCGTGTTTCTTAATTTGGGGTATACATTTAAGTTGGGCCTCTATTAAGGTGTCTTTAAAAAGCACCCAGGCAGCTTGCAGGGATTTCACTTTAGTCACTGTACCTTTTAATTTCTGTTTAACTAACGCCCTCATTTTTGCATAGTTCCCCTTTTTGAAATTAAATGCCACAGTGTTGGGCAGTTGAGGTGTTCTTCCCACCACAGGGATGTTAAATGTTATTATATTATGGTCACTATTTCCAAGCGGTCCTGTTATTATTACCTCTTGGACCAGCTCCTGCGCTCCACTCAGGACTAAATCTAGAGTTGCCTCTCCACTTGTGGGTTCCTGTACCAGCTGCTCCAAGAAGCAGTCATTAAAGTATCGAGAAATTTTGTCTCTGCATTTCGTCCTGAGGTGACATGTTCCCAGTCAATATGGGGATAATTGAAATCCCCCACTATTATTGAGTTCTTAATTTTGATAGCCTCTCTAATTTCCCTTAGCATTTCATCATCACTATCACCGTCCTGGTCAGGTGGTCGATAATAGATCCCTAATGTTATATTCTTATCAGAGCATGAAATTACTATCCATAGAGATTCTATGGAACATGTGGATTCACTTAAGATTTTTACTTCATTTGATTCTACATTTTCTTTCAAATATAGTGCCACTCCCCCCCTGCACGACCTGTTCTGTCCTTCCGATATATTTTGTACCCCGGAATGATTGTGTCCCATTGATTGTCCTCGGTCCACCAGGTTTCTGTGATGCCTATTATATCAATATCCTCCTTTATCACGAGGCACTCTGGTTCACCCATCTTATTATTTAGACTTCTAGCATTTGTGTATAAGCACTTTAAAAACTTGTCACTGTTTATTTGTCTGCCCTTTTCTGATATGTCAGATTCTTTATGTGAATGTTTCTTGTCTGATCTGGCCCTTACATTATCCTCTTCCATCCTCTGCTCCTGACTATAACCTAGAGAATCTCTATCAATAGACTCTCCTCTAAGAGAAGTCTCTGTCCGATCCACATGCTCCTCTGCAGCAGTCGGCTTTCCCCCATCTCCTAGTTTAAAAACTGCTCTACAACCTTTTTAATGTTTAGTGCCAGCAGTCTGGTTCCACTTTGGTTTAGGTGGAGCCCATCTCTCCTGTATAGGCTCCCCCCATCCCAAAAGTTTCCCCAGTTCCTAATGAATGTAAACCCCTCCTCTCTACACCATTGTCTCATCCACGCATTGAGACTCTGAAGCTCTGCCTGCCTATCTGGCCCAGCGCGTGGAACTGGGAGCATTTCTGAGAATGCCACCATAGAGGTCCTGGATTTCAGTCTCTTCCCTAGCAGCCTAAATTTGGCCTCCAGGACCTCTCTCCTACCCTTCCCTATGTCATTGGTACCTACATGTACCACAACCACCAGCTCCGCCTCAGCACTACACATAAGTCTATCCAGATGCCTCGAGAGATCTGCAATCTTCGCACCAGGCAGGCAAGTCACCATACGGTTCTCCCGGTCATCACAAACCCAGCTATCTATGTTTCTAATGATCGAATCTCCCATTACTACCACCTGCCTTTTCCTAGTAACTGGAGTTCCCTCCCCTGGAGAGGTAACCTCAGTGCGAGAGGATACCCCAACACCATTTGGAAGGAGGGTCCCAACTATGGGAAGGTTTCCCTCTGCTCCCATAGACTGCTCTGCTTCCCTGGGCCTTTCATCCTCCTCAACAGCACAGGGGCTGTCTGACTGGAGGTGGGACAATTCTACAGTGTCCCGGAAAGCCTCATCAACATACCTCTCTGCCTCCCTTAGCTCCTCCAGTTCTGCCACCCTGGCCTCTAAAGCCCGTACGTGGTCTCTGAGGGCCAGGAGCTCCTTGCACCGCCTGCACACATACGCCACCCGCCCACAGGGCAGGTAATCATACATGCCGCACTCAGCACAATAAACTGGATAGCCCCCACTCTGCTGCTGGGCTTCTGCCTGCATTGTCTCCTAGTTAATGAAGGGGTTGTTTAAAGCAAGAAGTTTTGACTGTAGTTTAGTTTATAGGTTTTAAATAAAAAATAACAGCAAGGGGCCCTTGCCCCCTTCCCACTCCCCTTCCAAACTCCCTTGCGAAACTCACAGTTAGCAGCCCCTGATCGCAAAGCTCCCTGGTCGCTTGCACACTGCTTTATAAAGCCCTGGCCTGCTTTATAGCCCTGCCCACTGACTAAGGCTCAGCCAATTAACAGAGGCTTCTAGCTTTCAAACCTTCCTTTGAAGCTCACAGCTTCCAACTGCCAGCCACAGCACACGGTCCTTCAAACAACCAAACAACACCTAGCACAATGGGGTCCTAGTCTCAATTGCGTTGTCTAGGCTTCACTGTAATACAAATAATAAATAGTAATTATCCTCACAAAAATGGCTTGTACTAAACAACGTTAATTTTTAGTGCAAGATGCACAGGGCTAGTGCATAGTACTATTGTTCTGTTAGGAGTAGACGTAGTAGCAGCAGAATCTTATTCGGTAGTAGCCTTGAAGGGCCCCAACCATTTCTGAGGCCCCATTATGCTAGTTGCTGCATGTGCAAGGTAAGAGATTATCCCTCGTTGTTGCAGTCTAACCAGATGTGGCTTACCCCTTTTTTCTCCTTCCCTTCCATCAAGAAAATGTGTAGATTCTCCAAAAGTGTAATACACTTTATTTTTTTTTTTCAAAATCCAAAATCTCTGAAATGTATATAAACAGCCAGACAAAGGATAAGACAAGGAAGCATTATCCCCATTTTACAGATGGGGCACAGATTAATTAGGGGCCTTATCCAAAGTACAATACACTCAGTGGATGGACTCTATTGAGCTTTACTCAGACATGGAAGATAGAAGAGGACAGCATTTAGTCCCAACTTTGTATGCTTCCTCTTGAAGTGATGGCCTTGTAGTTAGACGGACACTCAGAAGATCCAAGTTAAGTTTCTGGTGCTGACAGACATCTTCTGTGATCTTGGGCAAGTCACTTCGCCTGACGCAAAGCACACTAAAGTTGATCAATATCTTCTGAGAGTTCAACATTTGGGGTATATTCTGCTGCCTCACCATCCACGCCTGAGTAAATGGGCTTTGTCCAAAAGTTCTAGTGGCAGTTATATGGAGTCGATTCCTTGACAACAGAGAGCAACTGCACAGCTGTTAAACTTCCAGTATTACAGTCCAAATGAATCTAACACTTTCCATGGAAAGAGACAAAAATATTGTTCTCTCAAGTGAATGGACACTGTTTAAATCATATATTGTTCTCTCACTTGTATACCAGGTAAACTCTTGAAAGTTTGAAAGAAGAATCTGTTTCTTAACCAAAATTATTTTAGTCCATCTTCTGTGCAGACCACTCTATTTATGCAGCATAAATAGCATAGCAAGAATTTTTACTTGTTTCTGTATTCATAGTTTTTCATTAAAAAACCCACTGAAACCTATGGTTTGAAGGAATAATACAACATTAAAGAATTTCATGTATTTTGCAAACATTAAAAAAAGAAACAGATTCAACTTCTGAGTCTGCAAAACTTGAAAGTTCCCTATTATATGCATAAAGAACTACTTACTTCAAAAACAGAAAGTACTTGAGTGCAAATGGAGAAGGATGAAGGAAAGTGGCTGCTGGAGTGTAACCAGGCTTAGTATTAAGACTGATTTGGTTCATTTTTTAATATATAAATGGACTTGAAGGAAGCAAGTAAAATCATGAAATTTGCTCAGAATATGAAATAGGTAGAAGTATGGATTGGAACAATCAGTTATGGAATATATTCAGAATAACCTGGTGATTGGGGTCTGGCCATATGGCACAAGTGTCTAATACAATTTAGTATAGAGACAGAAGATGATAAAGTCAGGGAGAAGAAAATTAAGGCCAGTAGATACCTATTCAGGCATGTACCTATTTACAAATGTGACTGGCAAAATGTAAAGATTGCATACTTCCCTATTTCTTTTTTTCATGCAGCTATCCCATTTTCTTTGTATACAGCTATCAGTTTGTTATACCCTTTTAAAAGAAGCAAATTTTGAGTGATGTTCTAGCAAAAATGCAGTTTCCACCCCCCAATAAATCCATACAACCAATTACATAATGTTCTTAATACTACTAGATATTTCTTACTTAAGTTAGATGTATATTTACATACATGATTATATGGCCACAGCTTATCTATTGTCTACTACTAAGTCCTTCATATAAGGATAGATTCTAGTACCTTGTAATAGGGTCTACAAACCCCATACTGAACTTAGACAGAAGGGGGAGGGGAGCCTCTCCTGTTTGCAGGTAAGGAGCTTAACCACACCCACTGGCAGCTGCCAGAGCTGCCAATCATGGAGGCAGGCACTCACAGCTGTACCCAATAGAAGAAACAAGATCTATTATAAAGGAGAGACTGCAGAGCTAGAAGGGGAGGTAAACAAGCCTAGGACAGCAAAGGGGCAATACCCCTGCACCAAGTTGTCTCCCTGAGCACAGCTAAGAGACTAAGACATGCTTCTAGACTCAGTCAAAGGTGGGAGTCAAAGAACTGGGTCCAGGTGAGGACAGCAGTGATCCTTCAAAGGACTACAGTAGGAGCCAATGACAAACCCTTACTCACGTTGGCTAGCAGCTTAGTCCACAAATAGTCCCATTGACTGCATTGGGTCTATTTGTGGTCTAAGGCATTACTGAATATGAGTAAAGGTCTCAGAATCTGTCCCTTAGAAATGAAAGTTTTATCCTGTACCTTTTATCTATAAATTTGTCTTAATATGAATTACATCGAGTTGAGGCCCCATCATATGGCAGGTTACAACTTAAAAATCTTGTAAGCACTTGGGGTTATTCTGCATGTCAAGTTACATTTCCATGTCCAGACCATTACTGTTTGTGGGTGATGTTGTTTTATCTTTAAACTGCCTCAGCACCAATTGAAGAGTTGTTAATTTTCTTGCAACTTACTATGAACAGAGACTAATTTCCATCTTTTCAGAAAAAGAAGGAACTTGAATGAGTATACCAATAGAGGGCATTGTTTGCTGCATTTTGCAGCTTTGTTAAGAATACTGAATACTTCGTTAAGTATAGCTGAGCACAAGTTAAACGGCATTCCTAATTTAAAAACAAGATATACACATGACCCATCATTATTCCTGTTGGTTACTAGGTGACAGATCAGAACAAACAAAGCCATGTAACATCTGAATAGCATTCTATGTCATGTCAACATGGGTTGACCAGGAAAACAATTTCCATTTGACAGACAAGTTATTATAAGGATTGCATTATGATAACACCTTTTGAGTAAAATTTTGATATTGGTTATTGGCCTTCAACTTCCATTGTCTTCAACAGGACCTGCAAATGCTTGACACAGGCAAAATGTGATGCATCTATTTTTAATTAGGTCTGAGCACAGGGCCAGATTAACACATAAGCACAACTGGGGTTCTAGCACTGGTCCTGGAGTCACACTTCAAAACCAGAATCTCAGCTTTCCAAAAAAGTTTCTAGCATTCATGGTTGTTTGTGACAAAAAGCTTGAAAACATGAAGGGAGTATAACCAATACAATTAATCTGCCTGAGTCTGCAGACAGTCTGAAACTATAGCTCT
Organism: Emys orbicularis; assembly: GCF_028017835.1. Taxonomy (NCBI): domain Eukaryota; kingdom Metazoa; phylum Chordata; order Testudines; family Emydidae; genus Emys; species Emys orbicularis. The sequence goes on from NC_088684.1 coordinate 197,448,483, forward strand.
GAGAGGTGTGACTTCCCCAAGGCATCTTAATGGAGTGTTCAGTCCAAAACCTAGTGCTTTGTGGGGGGACCAACACTATAGCAGAAGAGAATGGGGGAGTGGTCAGGGGAATACAGAGGGCCCCATCACCCGAACAGACAAGGTAAGCATGAAGTGGATGAGACTGGTGCCACTCCTGGGAAGGATAAGTGGGCCCCAAAGCTGCTTCCAACTCCTCAAAATGGGAAGGGGGGTCCCCTGCTACTCCTAGTGGGAAGATGTGGCCACAGTGCGGGCCTGTGCCATGGTATTCTAAGGGCACTGGACTCTCAGTCAAGCGCTCCAAAGATTTGCTGGAGGTTTCAGTTGAGCTAAGCAACCAAAAGCTGGATGCACAAAGCAAGCTTGCCAAACCACCTGAGTGCTAACTTGGGCTTAACGCCTCATAGGAGGTTCTCACAGTATATACAACACTTCCCGTTCACTAGAAATACAGGGAGAAATGGCTTCCTTGTGATATTTTTGCACTTCTATATCCATCCAAATGGAAAAAAGGATGTCTAGGTCTATGAAAAAAAAAAAAAAAGAATGAAGAAAAGTCTATCCTCCAGGACAGAATTCAAATTGGGTTCGGGGATGAAGATTAAAGTCACATGTTTTATCCATACCTGTCTGCTCAGCCCTACTTTTTAATAACTTTAAAATACAGATGCATGTTTTAAAATGTTAATCAACACCGGAAGCATGAAATAGTGTTAACATAATACTTAAATTGTAAGTCTAGCTCCTCTGGAAACAATAAATCAGGCTGGCTGTAATTAAACTTTCAAGCCTTGAGTATTTAAAACAGATTCATAAAACAAAAATCTAGTGGCATTTTTAAAGCTATTGCTCCCAGTTTACCTGACTGAGTTTAAATTGTAAGGGTATTGTCAGACCTGAATTTTAAAAAAATCACTGCAGTTACATACCTGATTTTCTGATAGTTTCACTGTCAATTTTTAGAGGAAATATGTTTGAATTTGTTTGATGAAAATTTGATTGGCAATTTAAAAAGGAAAACAAACAGGCAAAGAGAAATACAGTTGCCATAGCATTTCTTCGGTTTATCTACTACAATATTAGGCCTTGTTCCTGCAAACATATGTGCAGTTGAGTAAATTGGTATTACAGTAGAACCTCAGAGTTACAGACACCTTGGGAATGGAGGTGTCTGTAAGTCTGACATGTTCGTAACTCTGAACAAAGCGCAGTTCAGGCTCCATATCCAGTAGCCGACACTCCAAGTCAGGCTTCGGCATCAGCTGAGCTCCCTACTCAGTGCCCGCATGAGTTTGCCAGCTGGTCCCCCTCCTCGCGGGGGATGGTGTGCGTTGTGTGTGTGAAAACAGCATGTCCCCTTCCCTGGGGGGGGGAGAGGGAGAGAAGAGGGAGGATGGGTTAAAAACAGTGCGTCCCCCTCCTTGCGGCAGGGGGAAGGGGTGAAAGTGGTGCAGACCCCAGCGCTGCTCCTGCTCTGCTGGCTCTGACTGCCTTGGGCTGGCAGCCCCAGCATCTTGCTGTAAGTGGCTGCCCTGCACGTGGAGGTAGGGGTAGGGTTGGGACAGGCAGCCCAGATGTGCCTATCTTTAAGATGCAATACTGCTACAGTACCGTATTTGCGGTTGTTGTTTTTTTGGTGTGTGTGTGTGTGTTTCTGCTACTGCCTGATTGGTTACTTCCAGTTTCACATGGTATCCGGTTACAACCGGTCAGTCTGTAACTCTGGTGTTTGTATCTTTGAGGTTCTACTGTTCTTAGGCCTTTGGGGAAGAGGCTGGCTTTTCATTACACATGTGCACAGTGCCTAACACAACTGGGTCCCAACTGATGGCCTTTACATGCTAGCAAAATGCATATGAAAAATATGCATATGAACCATCCCTGTGAAATCAGTGAGACTACTCGTGAGAAAGTAAAGTTTGAATGATTGAGGCCTTATTTCATAAGGCAGTGGGAACATGAAAAAAGATGGAATGTGTTTTTACTTGAAAGTTTCTTAATCATTCTAGTTTTATAGGTTTGATTACATCTGGCATCAAGACAAATAAGATATTAAAAATCTGGCCTTCGCAAATTGCCCAGAGTGGATCGCTCTCCCCAAGAGCCATGCATAGAAGAATAAATATAGGCAAGAGAAATTTGACTGTCTTGGAGAAAAGAATAATATAGTGATATTAAAAAACAACAACAAACCACCACTGAAACAATATACTCAATTTCTTAATGAAAGAAAAAAAAATTCCTTCTACTTAAAAACTTAATGATTTATACAAAGGGAGGGCTGAACTAGGCTAGCATGGAATCTAAAACATTATTTTCCATTTCATCTTAGCAGCTCAAAGCACATTTACAAACATTTGATTAAGTCTCAACACCCGTGTAAGGTAGGTGGTATTTAACCTGTTTTACAGAGGGGTAAACTGAGGCTAGGTCTACACTGGGGGGGGATCGATTTAAGATACGCAAATTCAGCTACGCGAATAGCGTAGCTGAATTCGACGTATACTATTCGACTTACCCCGCTGTGAGGATGGCGGCAAATCGACCACCGCAGCTCCCCCGTCGACGGCACTTACTCCTCCTGACGAGGTGGGAGTACGCACGTCGATTCGGGGATCGATTTATCCGTCTAGATGAGACGCGATAAATCGATCCCCGAGAGATTGATTTCTACCCGCCGATCCGGGCGGGTAGTGTAGACTAGCCCTAAGACACAAAGGGATTTAGAGACATATATTGGTATTAATAACATATTTCCAGTTTATTTTCCTGCATCCACAGCCTGTTTATGGAGAATCACCATGCAACAATTGACACAATGGGTCACAGCTATTATTGGGCATATTAGATTGCTGCCCCTGTGCATGGTTTTGGCCTTAAGAATCCACTGACCACAAAATATTAACAAATCCAATTCCACCTTTATGTTTCATTGTAGAAATCTTCTTCAGGACTCTGCTCTACAGTACACTAGTGTGAACATTGCCCTTTATGTGCCCAAGCAGGGCCACTCAACATTTGGCCCCATGTAGATAAGGCCCACGTGACCCATCCTAGAGCAAGTTACTGGTAGAGCTTGGAACAGAAGTGAGGCCCCCTTTCCATAACCACTTGATGACAGCACAATCACAGTGTAAAAATGCAAGAGTAAAGGTAAGATCTAATTCCACTTCTTGAAGCATTTTCATACCCATAAGCACAATTAGGACTTAGAAAACAGCAAGGTGTCATTGTGCACCTTAATGAAGGTCACTTGAACATGGTGGAAATAGCTTGGAGAGAAAGTAGAATTATGCTTCAAAGAGTATATCATCCCCTAGCTTTCCACCAGGAGATAAAAGATGTCAAATGTATGTTTCCAAATTGATACCCCAGTACTATGGGGCCAGTCCTGCACTGCTTGAGTGTGGAAAGTGGCGCATACAGACACAATATACAAATAAAAAAAACCTGAGCTGGCTGAGATTTCCCAAATTGTGAGGGTGACTGAATGTCAGTTCTTGAAAATCAATTTTGCATGGAATAAACCCTGCATATTTTTTTTAACGAGATTTGGTAAAAAAAGAGGATTGTTCAGGCATACCCATTCTTTGTTGCACTCCACGTGCAGACTTCCTAGTAATTAGATATGATCAAAACCCAGAGAATATTTTGTAAACCAAAATTGTGAAAAATTCCTCCCTTTGGTTTTTGTCTGTCAAACTTCAATTTTTCAATAATATTTTTCATTGACATTTTGAAATTCAAAAATTGTTCACCAACTTTGCTAAGAGATCACTAAAAATGGTATTGAATAAGGTGATCTAATGCATACCTTTCCCTGTGACCAAGAGTAGCCTCCACTGATATTAGCACAACAGCAAAACGACTTGTGTGCCCCCTTACTCCTGCACAAGGACTCACAGGACCAAGGATTCCGGAGAGTCCAGTTTGCATCCATCTCATTAAAGCTTGGCAATATATTCAGATGACTAAACACTTTTCTTAAGGTACATCTGTGATCTTTTCAGGTCACAACTTCAACATATCACTGTCACTCTTTCAAGATGTCTGAAAATGAGCAGTCTGTTCCAAATTTGTTCCTGGCTAGTAAAGAAAAATCAGATCATCTTCAGAGTTACAGGAAACACAAAATCTGTTATTGATAAAATGCCAAGACCTTAAAGTTAAAATGTATATTTGCCTAAAGTGGCATGATTGGAGATCCTGTCTCCTTTTCCAAGAAAACACAAGCTAATCTGAATTTTTTCACATCAGATTTCTATCGTCTCTAGCCAGTATCTGTATGTTGGAGAAATAGAAAGACTGTAAAGGGACCCTGTAGTCACGAAAACAGCAGAAGAACAGCTGCATGGTTTACTACACCCAGATGATTCAACTGAAGCACAAAGAATGTAAGTGATTTGCATCAGGCCACACAAGTAAGTGAGAGATTTAGTAGCGGAACTTAGGGCTGGTCCACACTACCCGCCTAATTCGGCGGGTAGAGATCGATCTTCTGGGATCGATTTATCGCGTCTCATCTGGACGCGATAGATCGATCCCAGAAGCGCTCCCCCGTCAACTGCGGAACTCCTGCTCGCCGAGAGGAGGAAGCGCTGTCGACGGGGGAGCCTGCCTACGCCGCGTGGACCCGAAGTAAGTACATTTAGTTCGATATAGGAAACGTCGACTTCAGCTACGCTATTCTCGTAGCTGAAGTTACGTTTCCTATATCGATCCCCCGCCCCAGTGTGGACCAGCCCTTAGACACTGCTTTTACAAGTCTTTCTGTTATTCTCTTTTAAAAGGAGCAAATGTTTTAAAGCAAGTTACATTCACTGGATTAAAGAGCACCTTTCAAGTAGTTTACCACTTCTATAGTAATTCACTGCTTAATTCCTTTTGGGTAGGTGTGTAGCATCTTTCGCTGCTTCTTTATAAATCATCTACTACTCCTTTCCAGGTAAGTTATTAGATTACATTTAAGGCTTCTGATTATCAGTTTTAACCGACAAACACTGATAAAACACCCCTGAGACAAAGAGTCAGAGATATTGGTGTTTATCCAATAAATAAGAGAAAAAACACCAGTGGGCTTGTCTACATGAGGACTATGGGATGGTGGGTGGGTGGGTGATTTCAGAAGCGCACTAACGTGTTGTGCATTAATTGGTCTGAGTAGACCCTGTTGGTACACACTAAAGGTTCCCCAGTGAACTTTAATGTAGTACTGCTTCAAACAGTACTATGTTACAGTGCACTAAGGGATATTACAAAGGTTAATTTATATTATATTCATGATTCATTACTATAATGGTTAGTATCAGAGGGGTAGCCGTGTTAGTCTGAATCTGTAAAAAGCAAGAGGATAAATGGACACAAGTCAGATATCAGGAATGGCAATATACAAAAACCTGTAGGAGAACACTTCAACCTCCCTGGCCACACAATAGCAGATGTAAAGGTAGCCATCTTACAGCAAAAAAACTTCAGGACCAGACTCCAAAGAGAAACTGCTGAGCTCCAGTTCATTTGCAAATTTGACACCATCAGATCAGGATTAAACAAAGACTGTGAATGGCTATCCAACTACAGAAGCAGTTTCTCCTCCCTTGGTGTTCACACCTCAACTGCTAGCAGAGCACCTCACCCTCCCTGATTGAACTAACCTCGTTATCTCCATACTGATTTATACCTGCCTCTGGAAATTTCCATTACTTGCGTCTGATGAAGTGTGCATTCACCCACGAAAGCTTATGCTCCAATACTTCTGTTAGTCTTAAAGGTGCAACAGGACCCTCTGTTGCTTTTTATAATGGTTAGTGTATAATATGCATTATTTATTACAGTATATACAAAGACCCCCCCAAAAAATATTTGGACAGCTACATAAAACTCAAAAATTGCTCAAAAAATAACCCCCAAAAGATTAAATTCATGAACTCAAAAAAACTCAAAAGTCCTATTTATATTTTACCTGAAGTAACCCCCACCATTCATCCAGCAGCAAAAGGAAAGTGTGTATTTCAAGTTGGAGTACTGATGGTAGCCTTCAACATTTGAAGCATCTTAAAAAAATACTTTCTATTATTTCATACTTGCAATATCAACTACTAAAAGTGCCCCTTTTCTGTGAGATCTCATTCTACAGAAGATAATATTTTGTAATTCAGATTTTTCTTTCATTACCTGCTGAATTTCATAAATCCCATCTTGTAACAATTCAGTTTTCAACAAGTCTTAACTGCACTGGTACATGTAGTTCCATTTCCAAACTAGTCTGCTATCCAGTTTTAGTTAGTTCACTCAAATAGAGCAGCATTAGTATATAAATACACACACACTCTCTCTCGTGCACTCACACTTATTTCCACCAAAGTGTGGTAAAAATCTTGCTTTGCATCCCACTTTTACTCCTGATGCTAGGCTAGATTTTCTCATTACAAAATCAAGTTGATACATCTTACAGAAGTGAAGGGAACATAGGAATAAATGTTCCTGCATGGGCCAAATATTTCCTTAGTCATTACTCAGGTAAAATCCCACTGGGTTAAGTAATAGTTTTGACTGAAGGACCAAAGCTTTTGGCCAAATGTGTTTGTTAACATTAAGTTGCAGATGAGCATCAAAGATGGCACATGCTCGCTCTCTCTCTCTCACTCATCCACCTACCCACCCTATCTCTGTCCTTGAGAAATAAAGAGGAACAAGGAAGTAAGGGTGGGGAGAGAAAGAAAATCATATGTTATGTAACAGTGGCTAATATAAATGGTAGCTGCAGAATTCTTTTTTACCATAAGAGCTTGCAGTCATCCTTAAGTTTGTTTCCACACACAGCTACTATTTGGTACATTATGAATAGCTAGCTAGCATAGTTCCCAACAATTTTTCTGAACAAACACAGCAGGAAGGGAGACTGGAAGGTATTTTATACAGGAACTCACTGTTATTCAAATTCCCTTGAAGGTCAGGTAGAGGTTTAAAATTCCAGGACTGCGGAAGTGTTGATATTATATAAACTGAGTAACCTATGCCAGAACTAGCTGCTATCAGTCCATAGCAGTAGGGGGGAAAATGCTTTTGCAAGTGCCCAATGTCTCATACAATAGTATCTGCAGCAGTGTTTGATTTGTCACCAGTGCTGGCAGAGCATGATACATTGCTTGCTTGCTTGCTAAATTCAAGACTACTGACAAGAAATTTGGCCTTGGGATGTTGTTTATTCCCTATAAAAGCTTTAGAAGGCCTTTATATGCTGTTTGTCAATCAAATCTGCACCAGCAAATCACAGTGTTGAATACCAACAAAGAAACTAATTCTCTCTATAAGCAAGGTGTGTAGCATCCCACCGTCCACTAACTAGGAGTCAACAAACTCAGATTGCTACCATACATATTCATCACTGCCAACTGGGGCCAATCCGATAATCCTCTGGAAAAACTCCCTTTCATGTCAATGGGAGTTTTGCCTGAAGAAAGATGTCAGATTTAGATCCACAGGTAGCATTAGAGATATTTATTACTCTTATTTGTTATCAGCTAACCACCATTAAGGGTGATATGGGGATTTAACACCCCTATGTTATAAGCATGTTCAGCTGTGAATACACTGAAACTACAGCTGAGTAGAAGTCCCACACACTGCCATATGCAAACTGAAATAGCACAATCAAGCTTAGAATGTGAAATCCTGGAACTTGTGAAGGGCCCATCACAGTGAATCCACTAAAATTTCGATACCGGAAGAGGGGGAAGATGTGATGGGTGTGCATGGAGACTCCACAGCAACCTGCAGAGCTAAGGTGTGTAATGCACTAATTTGTGGTAGCTCAAAGGGTCACAGCCAGCTGGTCAGCAAGCTGCATATAACCAGTAACCCACATATACACATCTGAGATAGCAGCAATCCACGTACTACTCCTGTACGTACTCAGCAGCAAAGGTCACTCAGCAGAAGTGCAGGTTGGTGAGGAGGATTATATTCCTAGATTCCATGTGCTGGGGTCACAGCCTGTTTGTTCAGCCTTATTACATGCCATTCAGTCAAGCTGCAGTAGACATCCACCTTGTTGTCAGTAAAACACAGAGAGAGAAAGTGCAGAACAAGAAGTTTATAGGAACTGGACTATAGGCATTACAGTGCAAAATTGAGTTATAAATACTATTAACGCAAAATAACCCAGTACCCCACAGCATTACAGCAGGTTCATGTGACTTGACTCATATTTTCATGTTTTCCTGTATAAGTAATGACTTCCAGTTTGTATGTTACACCAGGGAGACTACAGGTGCTACATAATGTCTGTCAAAGCAACAGTTCATACCACCATTAATCTGAAGAGAGGGTCACAACCAAGTTCCATAATTCCTGGTTTAGCCCCCCTTTCAGTCTGGCTATCAAAATTAGATTGGCTTTAAAACTTCCAGGTTTACACCAAAAACTAAGGAGATTTTTTTCTGCAAAGTTTGAAGAAAATATATCAAACTTTTACCAAGTTATGGCTTTATTAGTAATTACCCTCATTTGAAGTTTAGTTGTGTCTAAACTTCACGCTCCAGTCTAGCTCAGAAATGCCTGTTACTAGCTATTCAATCTTTCCACATAATTAAATGTCTTTGAAAGTTGTATGTAGGCCATATTTGAAGAAAGGCTGTAATTAAGAAAGATTAGCAGCCATTGTTAATGAAAGTGTTTAAGAACCAGCTTACTTCCTCATGGAGTAGTGTGGATGGACTCTGTGGGAAGGATATGTAAATTATTATACTCAGAAGAAGAGGAGGAATTGTGACTTCCTAAACCCCAATAACTTCTCTGCTTTGCTCTTGAGGTGGTTCAGCAATACACTGCCCTTTATTATGGGCTGTATCCTTGGGATACAATCTAATCCTTGAATATAAAAGACTAGGGTTCTAGGTCTGGTTTATCAGGTTAATCTAGTAACCATGTTGCATGTTTTTTTGTAGCAATGATTTTGTTGCATAACAGAGCCTCTTATTTTCTGCAAAATTGGTCAGAGCCTTTGAATTACTAGTTATCCTATATATGAATCCAACCAGAAGCAAACTCAATAGTTAAGGTTAGAACATGGGTTTCATTGTAAGTCATATTCACTCCTCTTGTAACTTTACACAAGAAATGGGATTTCAACATTTTAAGTCGAAGGCAGTTGGTCAAACCATATATGGATGCTTAAAAGAAAAGACAATTTTAAAAAAAAAGTTTACTCAAGATTTTCTAACCTTTACATGTCCAGACAAACCCTCAGTTTGACTGCAAAATTCCAAACTTTACATACAGTAAAATATTATTTTAAAAAATTGGTTAGGCCCTATATTTTAAAGATGCATTTACAAGTATTTGCCTAATCTATTGGTATAAAGACAAGTCCATTTTAAAATCCACATGGTGGATGCACATGTGTGAAAGGCTAGAGAAAAAAAGGATAAATGGGAATTCTGTGGATCAGTCTAGGAAAGTGTGAAGGTGCTTGTGAGAGATGCAGGCAAACTGATACCCTTCACACAGCAAGGAAGCCAGGGTGTGACAATAAGAGAGATCAGTGGGAGTGACTTAAATTGTGGAGGGTCTTAAATGTTAAGACAAGAAGCTTTTGTTTAATGGGGAAAATAGTGAAGGAACTCAAAACCAAGATGACATGGTCATAGAAATGGGTCAGGAAGATTTTAGCAGCAGCATTTTGAATGAACCTGAGAAGGATGAGATGGAAGAATGGACAGACAGGAGGAGACCATATTACAGAAAAGGGCCTGGATAAAGTTTTTTGTGGTTCAGACAGAAAGAAGAGTCCTGATCTTGGAAACTGCATAAAATAAAAAATGGTAAAATTTGTATATAGACTGAATGTATGGCCAGACAGAGATAGGGTTACCAAGAGAAGAACCCTGAACTTCTAATTTTTGGCCCCACCCAGAGCCTGCACCCCCAGACCAGATCTCATGCCCCCCGGTACCCTAAGCCCCTGACCCAGCCCAGAGCCCTCTCCCTCACCCCAAACCCCTCATCCCCAGCCTCATCCCAAAGCCTGAACCCCCCTTCCAAACCCCTACTCCAGCCCAGTGAAAGTGAGTGAGGGCAGGGGACAGCGAGCAACTGAGGGAGGAGTGATGGAGCAAGCGGGGGTCGGGGTGTTCAGTTTTTTGCCATTAGCAAGTTAGCAACCCTAGACAGAGCAAAATAACACTTGTTTTAGGAGTGTCTGGGTGGATTGAGGTGATAGGTGATAAAAGGAAGGAAGATGATAAGTTTTGTTTTGGTCTTCATAGGGAGACAGAAATGCGAACGTGATAGAGTGTCAATCAGAGCAAAGTTTATTATGATCCATGAGTAAAGAAGGCCCTGCTCTATTAAAAGAAGTTAATGAACAGGATGATGTGCCATGGCTAACATAGCTCTTTAGTACATGGTAGTAAAGCCTGCTATTATGAGTCTCCCATCTCAGGAACACTTACATTAAGAGTGTGAAATGTTAAATAGCTCTGCCAGGTGCAAGCTATTAGGTTTCTCTGATTTGGTGCACTTTGGTACATCCATTTGATATAAGGTGCAAATTAATGTGCTTTTGATTATGATATGCTGCTGTGGGCATTCTGGAAAAGGCTGCTCTATTTTTAGATTACTATATCTCTTGAACCATTAGAGCTCTCATGCTGAAATTCACTTTGTGACTAGTATTGGAGGAACACGGAAACAACTATCATGTGTTACTCCTGCACATAAGGCCTAGAACAAGAAGTGTTGACATGCTCTAATTTTTCTGAGGGCTGTAGCTGAATCATGAAGAATTCACACCTTATCTGGAGTTCTTAAAAATAGCGAAGGATTATTCAGTATAAGAAAACCAACCCATTCTTCTATTGCAAAGAATGAAGACATTGATAAAACAGATCACTATTCCAGTAACATACCATATTCTACCTTTGTAAAATATTCAGGATCTTCTCTTACCAAGCACCAATACACACTTGGGATACCACAATACAAGATCATGTCAGATGGAAGAAAATCTCTGAGGCCTTTCACAGGTTAAACTCAACTATGTAAGATGTAATGGGATGTTTATATATGTAAAAAAGTCACATTAGAACCAGCCAGGAAACTCTAGTTTCAGCTCAGAATTTCTTACACATACTTGGTGCAGGGATGCCAGAATAATTTGTATAGCGGGGGTGCTGAGAGCCATTGAATCAAACTGTAAACCCTGTAAATAATGGAAACCACTTCAAGCTTGGGGTGCCGCAGCACCCCTAGTTCCAGCACCTATGACTTGGTGTGCAGCTTTCCTACTCCACCATCATTGTGAAGTGGGTAGTGGCAAGGCTTCAAAGGCTCTGTGGAGATAGCAAAAAACAAAAACAAGGAACTCCGTTGGGCCATACAGATGCACACATATGTCAAAGGGTGAGAGCAAAAAGTAGAGGAGCTGCTCCCCAGATCCAGCAGCCCATGCCAGCTTATTAGGATCCCGGTTCAAAAACACCCCGGGAGGATGACTTTACAATGATGTAGAGTTTTTGCATGTGAATTCTGACAGAACTGGCTTGGTCTTCTGTGAGGAAATACTCCTGGGGGTGCTGCTTTAACAAATGTCCCCCAGCCTCTATCTTCACCACATCTAACTGGACATCTCAGGTCTGCAAACACAGGGGATTTCCCTAGATTTCAGAGGGAGGAATGTTGATGCCTTTTGAACAAGTTTCATTTATTTAGCCTTCCTCTAATACCTTCACCATTTACTTACTGATGAAATGGCCCTCCTCATTCAGTTCAATATTATTGTAGTTCACAGCTTAATTCCTTCTAGGACACCTGGGTGTTCAGCTTCTTTTGGCTCTGTTACAATCTGCCTGCTGTTTTTCTAGGTCAGCTCATAGATTATTTGACTTGAAGTGACCCTTCCATTGATTTAACCAGTGTGGGCTTATCCTTATGAAAAATGTAACACTAAAAATTGCTCTAGTTTGATTCAGTGATCTGTATAAATTCAAGAAAGAGGGATGATCTACAGCCAGTGTTTAAAGATGCTTAAAACTGTAAGCAATATTTTAATCCCTTTTTCTTACAATGGCAGTTACCTCTTTCATACCTGTACTATCTTGCATCTCTCCCTGTAGTGATTTTTTTAACTGTCTTCACTATATTGGCCACCTAATATTGTACCTATTTAGGGCATAGTCCCATAATTCTTACGCAAGCAAAACTCCCAGAGATTTCAGGAGGAATTCCCCCTCCATGTGGAGGACAAGATAGGACCCAGAGTGTTATTTTAATGCCCCTGACAGAGGTGGATGAGTCCTGCCAGAGGAGGAGGAAGGAGGTTAAAACTTTGCTTATACAGCCAGGCACCCCTGCTGGGATTGTAAAGGGAAACTACTAACTCAGCTCTAGCTGCCTTTAATATATCTGCTATAATAGCCTAAACGGACAGCAGACATTCCTTGAGGGGAATGGTAACAAGCCTAGGGCCCAATCCTACAGCTCTTTTTGTGTACACAACTCTCCTTAATTTTGAGACAATGTCACATATAGAGGAGATACAGGTCTAGGCTTCTAATTTTTGGCCTAAACCAGATTTCCTAAATGTTGCAAGGATGTAGCAAACGGCAGTTCAGATGGTTGTACTCCGAAATTACACCATCATGCATCCATAAGGCTTTTTTTAAGTAGGTGTTCTGTTTGTCCTAGGAACTTCTGGACCAGTCTTCCCCAGGAATTGAAATTAGAGGGGGTGTTCGAATTTACAGCGGGAGGTGGAAAACGACTACATTGACAACACTGAATCATAGAATCATAGAATATCAGGGTTGGAAGGGACCTTAGAAGGTCATCTAGTCCAACCCCCTGCTCAAAGCAGGACCCATCCCCAGACAGATTTTTGCCTCAATCCCTAAATGGCCCCCTCAAGGATTGATGTAACTAGTTCCCTACTGGGGGTTGGATGGGGGAGTTGCTGGGGAGGGATGTAGGAAAATCCTTGTGTCTGGTTGCTAAAAGCTTTGACTTAACTATTTCTGACACATGAGGAGCCACTCAGATCTGATATAAACCAGCTCTGGCGTTTTTCCTGTATCTCCCAGCATGAATAGGCACCACTCTAAACTCTATGGCACTGTGTTTCTGTGCTATTCCAATTCCTGGTGCTTTGCTAAAATAGAATTCTAATCTGAGACGTGAATTGTTCATGTGTAGAGAACAAAGAATATATGTATATTTTTTAATTAAAAATGCATGCCCCTCAACGTCTCTGGGTGATATTACCCTGCCTGAAAGCACAGAATTAGATCAAAAGGCATTGTTTAAGAAACCAGGCAGGAAAGGCAAAAAAAGTCCTACATAAGGCACCTCCTCAAACAAGGTTTATAGCCCTGAAGAGGGATTCCTCATCCCTGACTGACTGCTGTTTGCCAAGGCTGAAAATCTGAAACCAGTGGGTATGTACTTGGAACCATTCAGCCATGCCTCCACTGCTGCTACTAGTGCTACCATGGCTATGCTGCTATTTAATATTGGTGCTAACTCAATGAGAACTAGTGCCAACATGTGTACACAACGGGGATTCACACTCCTAGCTCATTGTATAGACATAGCCTAAGTGTTTTGGCAAAATAAATCATACTGAGTTTTGTAGAAGCCGTTTCTGTGTCACAGGATACTGCCTCAGTCCACAGGCTCTTGGAGAATTCTTACTGGTGCCAAGTTCATTGGGCCTGCTAAGTATCACAATTGGCTTCCGGGGAGTGCAATATAGAAACCCAGCTGGGGAGTGATTGGATTGCGGGATCTCATCCCAAAGAACAGTGGAGGCCTGGGCCTGCCACTTGAAAGGGGTGCATTTGAGGGGGGACTGGAAAAGGCTCTCAGATGCGGTAGCCTGCTCGGGGACTGCGACATATGATGCTGCAATAAAACAAATTCTTATGTGTTTAGAGTAAAAGGGCTGCATATAAATCATTTGCAAGTTATACAACAGTAAGTGGGTATAACTTGCATCTCATGGAAGTAGATGCGGGTGTCATAGTACGAAAAAATATGTACAGAAAATAAGAGAGGGCCTGAATCTCAGTTACACTAAGATGGCTTGACACTGCTCTTGCAAACACTCTATAGGCTATATACCACTTTGGATTCATATGCAGATGGAAGGACCGTATATGACCCTACGTAGAACATAAGGCTCCTGCTTTGAGCAGGGGGTTGGACTAGATGACCCCCTGAGGTCCCTTCCAACCCTGACATTCTATGATTCTATAAGAACGGCCACACTGGGTCAGACCAAAGGTCCATCTAGCTCAGTATCCGGTCTTCCGAGAGTGGCTGATGCCAGTTGCCTCAGAGGGAATGAACAGAACAGGTAATCATCAAGTGATCCATCCCCTGTCGCACATTCCCAGCTTCTGGGAAACAGAGGTTGGGGACATCATCCCTGCCTCTATGTAATCACCCTAAGTGATTAACACAATCACTTATACAATATTATAATTAAGAATGTATTTATATATTTATTTTACCTATCTATAAATCAAACCTTTCTTCCCAAAGGATGATATAGCTATAATATACAAATGCACAGTGCATGTGTTCTATGTTAGAGGAAGGCAACCAAAGACTGGTTAGCAAAACCTGTGTTGATGCTTTGCAGTGAAGGAGAAATGTTGGTTGAGGACATGGGGCAAAACCCTAACCTTAAAAAGGGTCATTAAAGAAACAATTATCTCTTCATTATGACTGTAGAGTTTGCATTAATGCAAATAAAATTCATACATAATGGGTAGGGAATTCATGTGTGTGTCTGTGGGGGGAAAAATTTGCCATTTGTAATCACTTGTTGTTTGACTAATCATTTAAACACTGAATTAACTGGATAGGATCAATTCTAAAAAACAACCTTCATCTAAACAACTTCCTTATTAGGCAATGAATATTCGTATAGCCATAACTAAAGTGATTCCAAAGACCAACCAAGCAAAAATAAATAAATAAATAAAATAAAAGCACACTTCTAGCTTTTTCCTCATCAAAACGTATTATAGAGAGAATGTGGCACACAGCAAGCTTAGCATGAAGTAATTAAAATTCCGGTAGAAAACAAGGACTAGAAATTGTTTTTCATTATCATTCACAATACATTCAAGATTGTTTTTTCCACTGTGAATCATTACTGCAGAATCTTCTAGCATTGATATGTACTTTCTAGTACATTCCTATAAAATGTTAGGAAAAAGCCATTTGGCCCCAAACAGCAGTCCTTTTAATCAACCCCTCCTGTTCATTCAATATATCTTTCAACTCTTCTCTCAAAATAAGCCAACGCTGGTCTCCTGATGTTTTAAAATAAAAATATTAATTCTTTTTGTTTTATTCTCTCACTACTAACTCTGTATGTTTGTTACTTTGTTTCAAGTACGGATGCTTCTGTGACCGGGTGCCTGGAAGGCCACACTGAGAATGCCGCAATCTGCCCTGAGTGTAAGAAATAGGGCAGACAATTCCCAATAACTGGTGGTTTACTCTATAATTAGATTCACCAAGCCAGTCATGAAAATGCTTCTGCACTACCACGCTGGTTACCCAGAAGCCAACAGCCCCCTCTAGGTACTCCAGCCCTTGAATGCCATCCAGACAACCAAGTCTAATATAGTGAGGGGTTACTGAAAACCCATTTCACCATATGTGAGGGTCTTCCTAATCCCAAAGGACCAGACATATCCTCACATCAATATGAATCTCAGATCTTACCCCAATATCATGCTGCCAGCCAATCCTTAATAAGTCAACTAAAGATTTAACAATAAAAGAAGAGAGCTATAAATGGTTAAGGAATCTTGTACATAGAAGTGATGGCAAAGTCCTTATATCAGTTTTGTAGCAGTGATGGAATAAACCGCTGGTTTGCAAAAGTCTCTCTAGATCACCCAAACAAATTGGGGGTCATCAGTCCTTGTTAAAAGCTTCCTTGTTAGAAATCCAGTCCAGAGATGAAGACAAAATGGAGATGTTTCAGGTATCTTTTGCATCTTCTGCCGTGTGCATGGAATTTTACTATCACAAACAAAACCCACAGCCCCTGCTTGTGGAAAGTTACAGGCCCAAGATGTAGTCCAAGGTCACATGAGCATATCACATGTCCTTACATGGTTTGCTAAGTCACAGGGGGTGGCCACTGGCCCCTTGCTCTTTGAGGCATCCTCATGAAGCGCTATCTAGACAGAATGAGTTTTTTCAATGGCCCATTGTGAGAGCTGAGTGTCCTTGATGGGCCATCAACACACATCTGTTTAGCCTTGATGTAAATTCTGTCTGGGGGCTGTCACCCAGGAATACACCACATGTGTAAGATACAAGTGCATAGACAATATTCATAACTTCAGATACAAAGATGATACATGGATTTAACCAGGATAATCATACTTAGCAAATCACAACTTTTCCATCAACACCTTACGATACCCAATTTCCATAAATCATATACAAAGTGTAACAATGGTAACAACAGCGATATAAATGGTCACTTTTCTTATATACAGCATCACAGCTTCTGCAGAAGTGCCTTATTTACTGATAGACCTGACTCTTGCTAAGTATAAAGTCCCATCAAATACAATGGAAGTGTTTTTTGAGAGGACTTCAGAGTTGATGCCTCATTTAATTTTTTTTTTTGGGGGGGGGAAGATGCAATCTCTGCTGTAATTATGAGGTCCATTAGGTCCCCCTTGAAGTGTCCTTTTTTCAACGGATGTT
Organism: Emys orbicularis; assembly: GCF_028017835.1. Taxonomy (NCBI): domain Eukaryota; kingdom Metazoa; phylum Chordata; order Testudines; family Emydidae; genus Emys; species Emys orbicularis. The sequence continues at coordinate 197,465,241 of NC_088684.1, forward strand.
CGATTGGCTGCACTAGAAATCAAAAGGAGCCATTTTAGGCCAGATGGCCTTTCCTAACATTTCAAGCCATCTTTTCACTTACTTCAGTGGGCATTGGGTCAGGTCCAAGAATAAGACCAACTTATTCAGGTGATCAGGAACAGTCAATATGGATTCACCAAGGGCAAGTCATGCCTCACCAACCTGATTGCCTTCTATGATGATATAACTGGCTCTGTGGATATGGGGAAAGCGGTGGATATGATATATCTTGACTTTAGCAAAGCTTTTGATACGGTCTCCCACAGTATTCTTGCCAGCAAGTTAAAAAAGTATGGATTGCATGAATTGACTATAAGGTGGATAGAAAGCTGGCTAGATTGTCGGGCTCAATGGGTAGCGATCAACAGCTCGATGTCTAGTTGGCAGCCGGTACCAAGCGGAGTGCCCCAGGGGTTGGTCCTGGGGCCGGTTTTGTTCAACATCTTTATCAATGATCTGGATGATGGGATTAATTGCACTCTCAGCAAGTTCACAGATGACACTAAACTGGGGGGAGAGGTAGATATGCTGGAGGGTAGGGATAGGGTCCAGAGTGATCTAGACAAATTGAAGGATTGGGCCAAAAGAAATTTGATGAAGTTCAACGAGGACAAGTGCAGAGTCCTGCACTTAGGACAGAAGAATCACATGCACCGCCACAGGCTGGGGACCAACTGGCTAGGCAGCAGTTCTGCAGAAAAGGACCTGGGGGTTACAGTGTACGAGAAGCTGGATATGAGTCAGCAGTGTGCCCTTGTTGCCAAGAAGGCCAATGGCATATTGGGCTGTATTAGTAGGAGCATTGCCAGCAGATCGAGGGAAGTGATTATTCCCCTCTATTTGGCACTGGTGAGGCCACACCTGGAGTATTGCATCCACTACAGAAGGGATGTGGACAAATTGGAGAGAGTCCAGCGGTGGGCAACGAAAATGATTAGGAGTCTGGGGCACATGAGTTACGAGGCGATGCTGAGGGAACTGGGGTTATTTTGTCTGAAAAAGAGAAGGGTGAGGGGGGATTTGAAAGCAGCCTTCAACTATCTGAAGGGGGGTTCCAAAGAGGATGGAGCTAGGCTGTTCTCAGTGGCGGCAGATGACAGAACAAGGAGCAGTCGTCTCAAGTTGCAGTGCGGGAGGTCTAGGTTGGATATTAGGAAACATTATTTCACTAGGAGGGTGGTGAAGCACTGGAATGGGTTACCTAGGGAGATGGTGGAATCTCGATCCTTAGAGGTTTTTAAGGCCTGGCTTGACAAAGCCCTGGCTGGGATGATTTAGTTGGTGTTGGTCCTGCTTTGAGCAGGGGACTGGACTAGATGACCTCCTGAGGTCTCTTCCAACCCTAATCTTCAATAATTCTATAACTCCCTGAAACTTTCTTTGTAATTTAGCTTTTTCAAACATAATAGTATTTTATATTGCTTAATGCTACAGCGGCTTGCTGACTCCTTAATTTCCCCTCCCCCCCACAAAATTTTAAATGTTTTAGTTTGAAGCATTTAGATTTCATTTAGGCCGCAGTGTGTGGACTAACCTTTTATCTAAGTTTAATTAGCTTAACTGCCCCAAAATAATTGTGAAACATATTTGTGGTCACTTGTAAAATATTATTTTGTTGGACCTCTGACAGATCCGCTTGTCAAAGTTTGAACTCAGAGATCCTAAATTAAGAATCATAATTTAATTATGGTAGTTACACATGTTAATAGAACTATTTTCAGGAGATTATATTATGCCATTAATGACACTTACCACATGTTGTATGGGGGGGAAAAAGGCTTGTGATAAAGCAACATAAGGCAAGATTTCAGGCTGAAAAATTTACACTGGATCTTACAATGATGTAAACTTCAACTGGATCACCACATCTGTAACTAACTCAGCTCAGATTCTGCTATCCTCGCTCGCACAGATATTTAGCAAGTACTTCCTTTCAAATCAGTAGTATTATTGCAGAGGAAGGAACTATTCAACATAGATAAGTGGGGAAGAATCTGGCCCTAAGAGAGTTCCGACTATTAATTATTCTGAAAAATACAGTTAATATTCCATATAATATGAAGAAACAATTAAGAACATGGATTATACAAACAAGAAAAATCCCAATTATTTCTTTAAAAGGAAACTAATATTTGTATGAAAAATATTGTGTGTACTGCACTTACTCCAGAACTATAGCTTTCCATTTAAAGTATTGGGAACTAGATGATCAAGGGGCAGGATTTATAAACGGGCCTCTTTTTTTGCAACAAATATTTTGCATGTGCAAAGCTACACCCTCAATTATTTTCTTGCACATCTTATGTCATTTACATATGTGATCAATTAACTTAGACATTTAACTGACATATTGTGCACACAAATAAATGCATAATTTTGCAAAGCTATCAGTGCAAAAAAAAAAAAAATAGATCAACACAGTTTAGATCAGGCTTTAAGGCCAGAAAGGATCATCATGATCATATAGTTTCACCTCATGCACAGTGCAGACCATGGAGCCTCACCCAGCCATTTCTGTAGTGACGTGGCTAGAGCAGTGCTCCCTTTTGGTCCTTCCAGGTGTTCTGACACAGCCATAGGTCTCCCAGTAGGGAGGGTAGGGGAAGAAGTCTTATTTCCCCTGTCCACTGAGGTGGGCTTGAGCTCACCAGTTAACTGCCTCTTCAGTCTTATCCTCTTCTGGGGGTGGGGACTCAACCCTAAAATGTTCTACAAAAAACCAAACGTAACTCAATACAGGGCCATCCCCCAGTCTTCCAGTGAAGCATTCCTCCCCTTTCTTTTGGGCTTGGCTCCCAGTCTGATCTGTACATTGCTCATTCCTCCCCAGTGGCTGCTCCAGCTAGCAGCAGTGTTTCTCTGTTACTCTGCAAGTAAAGCTCTCTTCAGGCAGAGTTCCACCCTCCTTCCTGGCCAGTCAGCCCTGAACTAAGCCAGGAAGGAGGATGGAATGCTGCTTGAAGAGAGCTTTATTTGCAGAGTAACAAGTTCTCTCCTTTTATTCCCCCTGTACACTTGGGATTGGCTGCAGGTGTGTGGGGCAGGAGCTAGCTGGACCCATAGGAGCTCCTTAACCCCTTCTCTGTTGGTGTGGAACCCCTCTGCCCCATGAGACACACAGGCCAACTAAGAATTGGGCCCTAAGGCACCAGAGTGTTTACAATGCTCATCAGTGAAAAAAAGTGAACCAACATGTATCATTTAAATTATTACTATTTCTTATTTGTATTACAGTAGCACCTACAGACACCAACCAAGATCAGGCACATTATGTGAGGCAAGTAAAATATGCTCCTAGTAAGAGACAATGCCTCAGAATGCCTACAGTCTAAGTAGAGAAGGCAGATAAAAAGTGATATCTCCATTTTACAGAAGTGGAAGTGACTCCCTTACTTTTTTTTTCTTTTGTAGTAAATGTATTAATGAAAACCATTATACTCCTACATAAGGGGTGTGTGTGTGTGTGTGTCAGGAGGCTGATGGAGAATACTTGATCTTGAAGGGCAAGGATGTATAGGGCATTCCTTTTTCTTGGTTTAAATTGTAATAAAGTTTCCAATGCCTGGAAACTCCCTCTCCCCATTGCTTTTCATGGCTTCCATAAAGGTCATGACCCATCAGTTGAGGAACACTGCTCTAGGCGGATGATCCTCAAAAACTTGAGTTCCCTGATTTAATGGAAGGATGATCACTGGACTGGAACTCATAATTCTGGGTTCAGTTCTGGGCTCAGCCATTTCCTGGATGACCCAGGCAAGTTATTTAATCTCCGCTTGCCTCACTTCCACTTCTGTAAAATGGAGATATCACTTTTTATCTGCCTTTTCTACTTAGCTCTGTCACTGAGCTTATGTTACTTACAAACAATTGATAACAAGTAAACAGACAGTGGAAATAACAGGTTTTATGAATAATAGAATACCTTGACTCCTTTACTCTAGCATTTCAGAAGCTCTCCATACTAAATCAATGTTTTGTTTGTTTTATTTAATTTCAGCCAATAAAATCAGTCTCTTCAGGAGACCTGATTGGCCCCTCCACTCACTCCAGACTAACAACAACTACTCAGGAAAATACTTGAGACACAACAGTCATTCAAAATGCAGGGGTCTACTGAATGAGACATAAAGCATCATTGAAAAGCATGAAAGTGGTAATTATTTAATAGACAAATCACACTGAAAAAAATGCAGAGGTCATAGCATGCCAAGAGCATTATACAAGGCCACCGCTTGCTTTAAAAAAAGATAGAATCTAACAGCAAAGCTATCCAGTGGTAGTCTATGATTCTGATGGCATGTCTACGCTGCCCCTCAATTTGAACTACAGGGGTGTGAATAGCAGCATGCACCAAAATTCTGCACTTTACCTCCCCTGTTTTGATGCTGCATGAGCAAACTAAAGGGTTCCTAGTTCATGTTAATGTAATCTTCTTCAAACAGGACTACATTAATGGAACCTTTTAGTTCAAATGGCCTCACAGGTGAGTTACAGCTCAGCTCTTAGTTGTGAACTGCAGGGCAATGTAGACATAGCCTGATTTTCAAACGCTTTTCCTCCAAGCCTCCTTCTAGGCATGTATTAGGGCTGGTTGCAAATACTTTGCTTTTCAAGTGAAAATTAGGTATTTGATTGAATTGATGTTGCAGAAAGTGTCTGCTTTCTCTGGAAAATGTAATTTATTGGTCAAAAATCTGAATGCCCCAAAACCAACACAGTTTCAGTTTTCAGCTGAAAACTGATATATTTTGGATTTTAGCTGAAATATTTCATTTCTGAAATGCTGCCATGGTTCTTCATAGTTGTAGTTTGGCTGTCGTGTGCTACTACTTTCTGCTATAGGTTGGGGATCCCCAGACAGACTTGATCTCCCATGATGCACCTCATGTATGTGGAGGCCATGATATGCTGCCTTTTCTTGCTGAGAAGGGAGAGAGTGGTGCATCACTGGAGATACCTGGCCTATAGAGAATAAGAGCATGAAACATCTGAATTAGAACTCCTCTAAGTCACCACAGCAACATTTCTGAATTTAAGTGTTTCAGTTTTCTATTTTTTGCCAAAAGCTCAAATTTTTCTATGGGAAGAAGACAAAACATTTTATGACCAACTGTACTATGTATAAATTTGAACATACAAATCCCTGTGCCTGTATGCCAGCACTTTTCAAGGATTAATGTTAGTGCCTGAAAACCAAGGGCACTGATGGATGCACAAGTTTCACACACACAAGCAGGAGGACATTTTCTGAAAACTAAGCCCTATATCAGTTCATTGTCTTGTATCCATTCATTCAGATAGATTCAAAATCTGACCCCAGGATTAGAGATGGGTGAAAAATGTTACAAAAAATAAAGAATTCTTAAATAATAATAATAATACTCCATGTTTCCAAAAGGAACAATCTTATTTATTCAATTTTTTTGTAAAAAAGTTATGCAAAGTTTAGAAAAGTTGCATTTTTTTCCATTGTTGTTTTCCCCCTCCCCCTTACTTATTTTCTTTTTCCATTTTTGCCACTGAAAAAGGGTGTGGAGAAAAAAGCAGGTAATGAGATAAAGGAAAAAATGATCAATCAAAACACTGAAAGCTAAAAAATTGTAGTATTTTGTCAGATCCCACTCCTCCAAAAAGTTGTATTGGGAAGAAAAAGGAAAGAGGCCAACTCTCTATCTCCAGTACGCTGAACTTCTAAAGATGTAACAGTGATGCTGTAGACTAGGTGCCAGCTCTTGCCAGGAAAGCAGGTGTTAGCTAAGAACTGACCACCTCATAGCTGGAAACCAGACCAGTTAACTTGTATGTTAGTTTTTCTCAAAATACATAGTACTCTAATAAGAATACATTTAGTATTTAGACTCTATGAAATGCTTATAAGTTGCTGCATCCATTAATCTCACTAGCAGTGTCTGTATTCCATGCTATTAAAAATATGTAAGTTTTAATTTATGGATTTGAAAATGTTTGCTCTGAACTTGTGAACCCAGACACAGGATGTCTGTCAAAATTTAAGTGGGCCATTAAAAGACAAAAGCTTTGTTATAATTGCCCTATCCACCCACGGAGAAGTGTGTGAAGAAGGCCTTGTCCTATTGCTCTGAATGCTGGAAGAGGAACATAAAATAGTCAACATGAAGATTTTTGATCTCTTCGCTGTTTGAACTCTCACAGGACCAGAGAAACCAAACTGAAGACAGAGATCCCCAAGGATTACCTCCTGGGTCTGCCCTGAAAGACACTTTGAATTGAGAGATCATTGCAATTCTATCACTCTTAGGCTCTAGATGGTAACTCATTTGTTTGTATACAATTACTTGCTTTGACCTGTAAATAACTCATTTCTTTTTCCTAGTTAATAAACTATTACATAGTTTATTACAGGGTTGGCTACAGGCATTGTCTTTGGTGTAAGATCTAGGCCCTACCAACCGATCTGGGATAAGTGACTGGTCACTTGGGATTGGAAGCAGCCTGAATATTGTATGGTTTTTGGTGTTAGTGACCATTTATCACTAAGTCCAGTTTGTTTAGGTGGTCAGGTAGATTGGGCACTATCTATGACTCCTGTTACAGTGATCCAGGAGTTCTCATCTGTTACGGGTTTGGTGAAATCTAATCATAGAACACACCACCAGTTTGAAGTATCTGCCCCATTTTTGACAGGGTGTGATAAGGTAGGCCCTCATGGTTGTGAGCCACTCCAGACAGTGTGACAGTATCCAACTATTGCTTGCTTAAAAGTATAGTCAACTGGCCTCTCTATACCATTTCCTATATCTAATAAGGTGAAACAAGGCTACATGCTGGCACCAATCCTCTTTGTCTTTGCAACTGTTCTGTATTATGCAACTGACAACCTTCAAATGTCATCTCTAGAAGGTACAGAACTGATGGAAAACCCTTCAGTCTCTGAAGGCTTACTGTAAAGAAAAGTCCTTGAGACTCTCATATGTGAAGTCCTTTTTGACAGGTTTTCAGAAGCAACTAAACCGTTTGGACTCACCATCAACTTGGAAAAAAATTAAGTCCTCTTCCAACCAGATCTGGCAACCACTACCACTGAGCCAACCACCAACACTGATGGTACAGAAATAAAGAGCAATAATCACTTGACATTTGTTGGTATCACCATGTCAACTGATGGCTCCCTGGATCAAGAAGTATTAAACAGAATATGAAAGGTAAGTCAGACTTTCTGAGGACTTCACCACAGGATACTCGACCAGCACACCATCGAACTGTCAACAGAACTGCTGATATGCAATGCAGCAGTAATAGCATCCCTTTTATTCAGGTGTGAAATGTAGACAGTTTACTCTAGACATATCAAGCAATTTGAAAATGTTCATATGTGCTGTCTTTGCTCTGCTCTGAAGGTCCACTGGCAAAACAAAATGTCACACATTAACATACCTGAAAGGGCAAAAACCACCAGCAATGAGGCACTGATCAATAAAGCTCAGCTGAGATGGACAGTTCATGTTATCAGAATTGGTGATGATAGACTCCCAAAAAGCATCCTCGATGGTGAGCTGAAACTCAGAAACTGCAGGAAGGGCTGTTAATATAACTACTTTAAAGACAACCTTAAGCAGAAGTTCACCTCATGAAGTAGAAATATTGATAACTTAGAAGACACCGATAAGAATACACCTAAATGGAGAACAACTATCAATATATGAAGACAGACGTGAAAAACTGATTGGAAAAAAGGGCCTAGCACCAGGCTCAATCCTCAGGGACAGCCTACATGTTCCTATCTGACATCTGTTTGTGACCTCGCTACTCATGGTTTAGACTATATAGCCACAAGAAAGCATACAAGATGTTGTGATGTCATCAGATACAATGGACATTTATATCGATGCATAGTATAGCCTGATCAATTATTGTAGTTATACAATTATTGGAGTACAATATGCACTAGTTACAAATAACAGGTTCATTACTCAGATGGCTTCATAGAGTTAGTTGAGATGATGAAAGTGATGAAGGATGCAAACTTTGATCTTTAGTTAATACAAACAAATATAATTGAAATCATAGGAAAAATATATATATACACACACAACTATAAGAATAAGGTAAGTACAGTAAAGTGGTTTCCTGCATTGTGCACACTTGATAGACAGCTTTAGATCTATCAATACCTCTAAAGGCACAGCACAGGCAGAGGAGGGCGGGGGGATCCATGTAAGGCTGTTCAGCCAGCAGCATTCAGAAAATAATTTTATTTAGGATGAGCTCCATGTTGGGGTACATTAAAAGCAACTAAGTATCAAGGCCCTAAAATAGAGACATCCCTCAAAATGCATTAACAGAAAAATTTCCAATGAGGTTTGTGTTATGATTCACAAATAAAACTGGACTTTGGATGAAAAAAAAAAAACATGTTTAAAGGTAAGAAACATTGACATTAAAGAATCATCATATTTTCCATAATTCCCCCTCCTCTTTCTAACAGATCAAGGGTAGCACAGAATAACACGCTGACTTAAAACATTGAAATATAAAATTGTTAATGATAAGATCAGAATCTTTGATAAATACTAATAATTAAAAATATTGTTATGTATAGTGAATGAGTACAGATGAGGTAACACTTAGGCTAAGTCCTTGTGGGCATAAGCGGAGTTTTGCCATAGAATTCTTTTTACATAGAATTGCTGATCTGCTTAAAATGTTATTGCTGTCCGAACAAAGGCAATTTATTGTGCTGGAAGATGTAAGAGACACAAACATGTTATAAATTAAAAAAAAAAACCTTTCTATGGGAAGACCCCAGGCAGCGTGACAAAAACAGCATGAGCCAGAAACTGCAAAACCAACAAAAAAATACAAAAGTTGGATAACTGAAACTTGCACATGCATAATGTACGGGTTACCTAAAATCCAATAGGGTTGAAGCCATTTGGATAAAGATTAAGTAATCTGTAATGTACAAGTGTGTAAGAGACCTAAGTGAACAGCGACTGAAACTGGAGAAACACCATATCAGAAACTGAAGAATAGGACCAAAGGACCAGACCAAGGGATCAGAGAAGGCAACTGTAGACCTTTCTGGAGTTCTAAGCATAGCTAAAAGTATGAGCCAAAGTAAGCCTTGTTGAAATAGTAACACTGGGTGTCAGCTAACAAACACAGACTTCTCAAGTAACTACATTAACACATTCCTAAGAGGATGGTACAGGGACACACTGACCCAGGAACACACTGATCCACGTAAAGATAAGGAAGGATAACAGGATAACGGAGGACAATGTTTTGTTCGAACTATCAGGAACAAGGAACATATGGAGTGCATTATGTAACTTGTGCAATTTGTGTCAATATATAGAAGGGAAAAAAAGTCATAAGGGGAGCAACTTTGTATTGGCAAAAGGGAAAACATTATGTTGATTGAGCCAATACCTTGTCATGGGCATACATGTGTTAATGAACCTGTAGCTTGCTTTGTAGGGCACTAGTACTATGCATTATTGACAATAAACCTGTCAAGCCTTTATCACTGAACCGAGCCTGGGGTCATTATGAGTAACATCGAGGTCTGCTGAATCAACAAGCTGCAAACAGGAGCTCCAAGACAGCAACACTAACAGCAGCAACATCAACAACTCCCTCTCCCCATTGTTTTTCATGGCTTCCATAAAGGTCATGCCCCAGGACATGAAAACTAGGACCCCATTTACCAATTCTGTCTTGTCTGTTATTATTTGTCTGGCATAAATGCATATCCAGGCACTATTTCTGTCTGAAATTATATACATAAAGGCAAAAATTGATTAAGTCTAAATTGGGTGGACTTGTGATTCCACCTTTTTATGGCCAACATCCCTGCCACCTCCCATCATATAGCAGGTGCAGATTCCTTCTACTTCCAATTTGCACCAGGCCCAAACATTTTTAGGATCAGAGGGACTAACGCTTGATCCTATAAGGTGCTGAGTAATTACCTTAGTTTCAAGGGGGCAATTTACATGCTTAAAGTTAAGCTTAAGTATTTTGTTGGAGCAAGGTCAGAATACTCAGTACCTTACAACATCAAGCCCATAGTGCACAACGAAGGGCTATCGCAGAGAGGGACTGCCATACCTCTTAGCATTACATCAATTAATTTAAATATTTCGCCCAAGGGTAGTAAGGTCCTAGAGACAGAGCTTGAATTATCTGTTTAGCATATTTCTGCACATAATGGACCATGAACAGCTACAGTGCTATATAAGTGATAAATAATGATAATATAGAACTCTGGGGATGAACAAAAAAGATGATCTAAAATCATGGAATATTTTCAATTATGGGAAACAACTGTGTCCCTGTAAAACTCTGTCCTTCGGGGCTGTATTTATTTATTTTCCCTTGTTATGAAAGTATTTACAGTGCTTGAGAGATAATCTCCCCCCTCTTCATCCTCCCATTTTCAAATGATCAACCTCTTTTATCACTCCAAAGCTCAAAGTTGAATTTGCAGCTACTAGAACTTTGTTCAAATTTTTTTCTCCATTGCAAGTAAAAGTGCAAAAGAAAAAAATCGGAGCAACATAGGCAGGATAGACAGATAAGACTGTAATGTGTTTTTCCATCCTGCTTTTCAGTCTATGCACCAGTCAGAGAAAAGATAACACTGTGGTGGAGACACAGGACTTGAGACTCAGGAAATCTGTGTTTTGTTCTCAACTCTGCCACACACTTCTGGTGTGACTTTGGGCAAGCCGCTTAATGTCCCTGGGCTGCCGTTTACTCATCTGTAAAATGGGAGTAATATTATTCCCCTGCCTCATTGGTTTAACGTTAATGTTAATGAGAAGTGCTCAGATACCATTGTGACAAATGCCATAGAAATGTCTACAAATAAGTCACACATGACCAATTTCCATTTTTTTCTTAATTCTTGTAGATCCGTCTCTTTTGAAGTAGTGCCATTGCCACTGACTGGGCATGGAAAAATAAAATAGGGCAAAGCCAAACCGAAAGAAATGCTGTGGTAGAGCGCAGCAAATGCATATGGTGAATACAATGGTCTGGATGCTATGGATGACATTATTCATTTACTTAGTGGACAGGGTTTGGAATGGGAATAGGTATTCATCTATCATCTTTGCATCATTCATCAGCTGTGTGTTTCCCTAAGCAGTTGGCATGCTGTTGCTAATTTTAGTTTGTTTTTGTAAAATATCTGCCCAGAAAGGCTCGGTTCACAGACAGCATCTGGTTTCCACCAAGTTCCTGCTTTTTAATTAGTTTTACCAGCTAGTTTAACTGAGGTGCAAGGAACTCAAGTGACTTTGTTGAGATCACACTGCAAAGCAATAGCTCAGCTTGGAAATAAAACAGATCTTCTGGCTAGTAGGCCTTTGTCTTATCTCTACTTCTTCTAAAGCATTTACATCAGTGGCACATTTTACACACACATATTGTTTCCAGTTACTATGCAAATCTCATTAGAACATCATTTTCACTATGTGCGAAAGCCTCTCTTGAGAACATGTGATAACTAAAATGATTGTGAAACAGCAGGACTTTTCCTAACCCATGGGTTCTCAAACTGGGGGTCGGGACCCCTCATGGGGGGTCATGAGCTGCCAGCCTCCACCCTAAACCCCGCTTTGCCTCCAGCATTTATAATGGTGTTAAATATACAAAAAAGTGTTTTTAATTTATAAAAGGGGGTCGCATTCAGACACTTGCTATGTGGAAGGGGTCACCAGTACAAAAGTTTGGGAACCACTGTCCTAACACCACACTTTTGCACAAGTATATTGCCATGCTGTATGATAACTGAATCAAGAGGGGGAAGGGTGCATATTTCTGGTCTCACAAGGTACTGTGGCTCACCCTCCTTAGTAGTTGCTTTGGGTATTGATGCCAATACTGTTATTGGCCTTTATCTTCTTCCTGTAATTTCTGTTCATTGTAGGACTACATATTGAACAACTATGTCTTCACCAATGGTCAGCATTGTGTTTGCAAACTGGTGGCCAGGCAGAAGGATAGTTTTAACCAGTTATTGAAGTCTCAGCTACTTAGGCTTGCTGTCACTATACATATATGTCCCCCACACATTACCAAACATTAGACTCTGACCAGGGCTTGAGCCCTCTGATCAATAGACAGAAGGGTGAACCAAAGGAGGCCTTCTCTCAGCTGAGGTGGTGGAGAGGAGCTCTGCTACTTTCAGCGAGAGTTGGTATCTTCCCTTTACATACTAGACCTCCCAGTCACTTCCGTATTTGAGGCCCATTTTGTGTGATAACTGATCAAAGCAGGAAGGTGAAGAGTTAGGTATTTCTTCATTAAGTATTTCATTTGTCTAATCTCCTCTATTAGAATTCCATGCATCTAAAAATATTAATACTAATAAAGATTTCAGATACAACATATTCACCACATCTAACCGTAAATGCCATTACTGATTGGACCCATCATCTTTTGCTACTTCCCTTCTGCACTACTATGTGATAACTCTCAATGGATATTTGGAAATTCCTGTATTCCAACTGTTCAATATTTTAGCCAATCCTGGCATAATACCCGAGGTCAGAACTGTATCACAAACAGTGGAAGGCTGTCCCAACATCTAAGCAGCCATGAAGTCTTTGGGCACAAGGAGTGGGTTTTTTCCTTACTGGGAAATTAGGGAGTACAAATTCAGGATATTCCTTCCTACCCTTTTTTTATTTAAAATATGCACAGAGTTCCTATAAAGGATTTGAACAAGGATGGACAAATACAGGAAAAGTAGCAGCAAAATATACACAGACATAATCTGTACCACATTGCAAACTCCAGCAAGAACATCTGTGTGTTCAAGTGCTCCAGCCCAATGTGCTTCCTACCTTTTGTATGATTTTTCATGTTAATCAGTCCCCTAGAACACAATATAATCCTCTGTGTTGAGGCTTCGGTCAAAATCCTTACTTTGGACACCTAGAAAAACATCACCTCCCCAGGTCACAAATGTATGCCAATCCATTTGGATTACCTGGTTTGAAAGAAATTGAAGCACTTAAACCCATCATCACTTGATGATTATCTGTTCTGTTCATTCCCTCTGAATCACCTGGTATTGGCTACTGTCAGAAGACAGGATACTGGGCTAGATGGACCTTTTGTTATGGCATTTATATTCACCTTAACCTATTCATTTATTTGTGATAACACTCAATTTATTTCTGTTATTAATTTCTATTCATATTTATAAATATTATGTATTACTTCTACTCAAATTTCTCAGATACATTTTATTTACACTCAATATATATACATATAAAAGATATAAATCATATTTTTTTCTGTTGACAGTTACAGAACTTCACTCTATCCGACTCTGAACATATATCCAGGTCATACTTTTTTCATCACTAATATATTTTTCATCACTGAAATCTCAACATTTTATACTGCTGCAAAATTCATTAATATGCTCTATTTGAATAGTTAATAATTATTATCAGAGTTCAGAGATACTGAATACAAATTTCTTTCAATGGTCCCTATTTATGTTTAAGTGTAAGCATGTAATGAAGTCCCAGTCAAGTCAATGGGACATAAGCACATGCTTAAGTGCTTTGTTGAATAGAAACAGACTTCAGCACATGCTTAAAGGTAAACAAGTGCTTTTGCTGAATCAGGCATCAATGATTTCCTTTCTATGCTCACTTTTGTTACATGGAGAGAAAGAGCTTGAATGTTTCATAAGAAACCTCTATGATTTGATTAAATCCCTCCTTAGAACCAGAATCTGTCCCATTGAAGTCAACAGGACTGCTCGCATAATTAATTGCTAGTCTGCCTAAGGAACAGTGGCAGAATGTAATTCTCACCCTTGTGGAGATATACATCCCAGCTATACAATACTTAAGGTAAAATTTACAAAGAATAATAAGGCAATTACAGTTAAGAAGATACCCAACAGCTAAGGTGCACTTAATTTTCCTTTTTCAAATATACTTCAGCAACACTGAAGTAATAATACTGCTGCACAGTTAATACACCTCATTTACAAACCACTTAGGAAGAGATATATTTAAGATGTATATTTTAATCTTGAGGTGCACCTCAGTTATACCTTAACTGCACATACAATATATCTGATCATGTGTAATTGACCTCTTATCTAGAGTTCAAAATCGTCAGTCAATCTAGCAAAGTGATTGAGTTATCATTTTAAACTGGTTTATCTGCCAACATATTCCAAATAGTTCAAAATCAGAGATTAGCCTTTGACATTTCTTTCCTCTGAACTGCTTGGTATTCAGCACTGATCTAAACAAAACCAATTATGTTTTATATATAACCTATGGTTAATGGCTTGTTGGCATGCATTAGTAAACAGTGTTTTGTTTCTGTAAAATTAGCATATGAACTACTATATTAATATATATAGTAATATATTACTATATTAAAAACTGGATATAAACAAAAGTGAAAGAGTCACATTGTGTTCCTAACTGAACCATTAAAAACATTACAAACCTTATTAACTTTATCTTATGATATAAAAATAATGCCAGGCAGCCTTGAAAATAAACAAAAAACCTCAACATCTGGTATTACCAAACTACATTTTGAGAAAATCTTATCATATACCCCATTCATCTCACGCCCAACTTTTGTTTAAAGACTCTGCTATCTCCAAAGCTAATTCATTTTTATATTTAATGCTCTCTTTATGTCCTCATGAAGTGGAGACTCAGGAGGTGAAAATGGGCAGAGCTATATATTTTAATACCGAATACATACATGTCAGTTCAAGATTTTCTGTGCAATGGTATAATAAATGTCTTCATTTTTTTCTATCCATGATTCACAGCAGCAGTTTGGTAAAAGCCCCCCCTGCTGGCAACAGTCAGTAAATTTGCCCCAGAATAGGTACAATTTTCAATTGTACAGTAAAAACCTCAGAATTAGGAACACCAGAGTTACAAATTGACCAGTAAACCACACACCTCACTGATAACTGGAAGTACGTAATCAAGCAGCAGAGACAAAAAAAAAGCAAACACTGTACAGCACAGTACTGTATTAACATAAACTACTAAAATAATAAAGAGAAGCTTAAAAAAAGATTTGACAAGATAAGGAAACTGTTCCTGTGCTTGTTTCATTTAAATTAAGATGGTTAAAAGCAGCATTTTTCTTCTACATAGGAAAGTTTCAAAGCTGTATTAAGCCAATGTTCAGTTGTAAACTTTTGAAAAAACAACCATAACGTTTTGTTCAGAGTTACGAACTTTCAGTTACAAACAGCCTGCATTCCCCCAATGTTCCTAACTCTGAGGTTCAGGATTTCTTGACATACAAAACCTGGTTAAAATGTTGGAGGTGAGCTCTGTCAGATAAAAGAGACTTTAACTTAAAAAAAAAATCACAAGTTTAGGTTCAATTTTAATATATAGAACTTTCTGCATCACACGGCTTTTTTTTTTTTTTTTTTTGCCAAATCTATTACATGAATACCCCAACCCTACAATTTAAATCACTTATTATCCATGTACACTCTTCTTTTAGAATGTTCCCTTTTTTTCTGATGAAATACAGTCTTACCATGGTGACACTGTGATGACTAACAATTTCCTTGTATTACAAAGAGTAGTCTGTAGGATTCCTGGAACAAGGTTAGTTATAATGATTCTCTTCATCTATTATACATGGTGCTTTCAAAGATCCCTGCTTTTAAGTAAGCCATAAAACACGTGCATTCATTTGGAGGAAAAATTTTGATCCTGGGACAGGCATTGGTAGTATAATGTCATTATGAATGAGGGAATCAAAATTGTTTGGTCTATAAACGTATTTGTGGTTATTGTTATGCACTATGCCCCTAGAGGTCTCGAACAGAAAGAAATTAAACATCATCCGTACACATGAAAAAATTTTATGATCCATAATTAAAAAAAAAATTGTTAAAAGATTACCTTTAAATAGCAATACAAATAGGGTGGGCTTAGTGACCTGGCTGGTTATTATTAAACACTAGCAAACTGGAAATCTGGATTTGACTGTCATCAGCCTCCTGCTGTCTGAACTGGCAGAAGTTTAAAAGCACTGCAGAGATGAGAGGCGCAGCTGGCAGGGAACATGAGCCAGTGTAATTCAATAGGCATACCTACTTGCTGATTACTAGTGGCATTGACAGAGCTCTAGAATGAGATTCATTTGGTCCGCCTAAATAGAGGATAGTAATAAAAACAGAGCCTTTCTGGAGGAAAACATAAGGTTATGAAGATACATAATTTCCATTTGGGAACCTGCCTTAAAAAGGTCCTGAATTTCATTACTTATCTAGAATTCAGCTCTCTCAACTTGGAAGGCCCAGCTCACATGCTGGACGAACAACTGATATTTTGGTTCACTGGCAGTTCCCCAAAAATAACAAAAAGATTCTTTAGGTTAAAACAAATCCATATGATTTTTGGAATTTTCGGTGAATAAAAAGGACCTTTTTGTTTGACCCAAAACGTTTTATTTCCAGGCTAGATTCACAAAACAAAGAGGCACTAACGTAGAATGTGAAAATCCTAGGTTCAAATCCCTACTGTCTGCTTCATTTGGAACAGGGATTTGAACTTGTGTCTCCCATCTCGTAAGAGTGTGTAGTAACCACTGGGCTACATGATATATTCTGGAGCACTTATCTCATTCTCTGCTTTTGAAGCTGTTCCAGTTTGTATGAAATACATTATTAGTCATTGGGCCAGACAGAGAGGGTGAGAGAGAGAGGGGCTCTATAGCTTGGCAGTTAGGGCACTCTCCTAGGAAGAGGTAGACTCAACTTTAAGTCTCTTGTCCAATGGATATTTAATTTATATGAAGTGAAACAACTTCAACAAGAGAGCTTGGGGAAAAAAAACAACCCTACCTTATACCCCCAGTGGCTAGGGAACTTACTTAAGAAATGGGATACCCAAGTTCAAATCCCTGCTCCACATCAAAGGGGAGAATTGAACCATGGTCTCCCATGAGTGCCTTAACTACAAGGAAGGGCAGGGACATCACCTTCTCTCTCTTCACCCCGCCACCCCACCCCACCCCATTTTGTGAATGACTTCCAAGTTCTCACCTGAATCTAGCCCAAAATAATTTGCTTCAATTTAAACTATTCAGCAAATTAGTGTCAATTCACAAATGGTTTTGGGTTGGTCAAAACAGCATTTTTCAATGAATAAACATTTGTGCAAAAGATTTCACCCAGTGCTAGTGGGAAGTGGTGCCACAGGAACCGTGGGGGAAATGCATGGAGCAAAAAGCAGGAAAACTCTGGAGGAGATTAGGCACATCCAATAGTAACTTTAGTTTGACATAGTTCTAAACCATAGGAGCATGTAGAACATAAATTAAGAGGATCCCAGTTCAGGTACATTTCTGTGGTAATACTGTGCAAGATGCATACACAGATACATTGTCACAGAACAACTCCCACTGATTTAGAATCAGCATTAGATCAGGAGTCCACCCACCAGATAAATAGTTTGCTAATTAGTGAAGTTCTTTTTAGTATCTCACTATGACAGACAATAGATATGGGAACAAATCAGGTAGCCCTTAGCCTGAAGTTAATAGGAAGTCTTGCCTGATTAAGAAGAAAGGACTGCAGGTGTTTTACTTATTTAGGATTTATATACTGTGATTATGAACAAGTCTTAGGCACATATAAACATTTAGAATAATAGTTGAATATGTAAAAGACGTGAAAAAAATCCCTTAAAATACTTCGCAGCCTCAAAACTAACTCCTTCTAGGCAGCCACTATAAAACTTCAGTGAAATCCCAGCCTCTCAAAAGCATGGGTAATTAAGCACTGTGCACTGAAGGTGACACTATCTGGGCTCAAGAAGATATGTTTGCTAGGGCCTTTGGGGTGGGAAGGGGGGAGTAAAAGTAATATATTCCATTGATAATGTTCATTACAACAACATCAGTAGAACTATTTGGTCATCCATTTACATTAGATATTCTTCTATATGTGAATTTAATTAAATTGCATTGCAAATCGCTAAAATACTTTTTAGTAGCATTTGCTGGGCACTCCAACAAACATACATGTCATGCAAGCTTTAATAATTACATTTCATTTGACAATTTTTAGCCAGTAGAACGCAATACAGGAATAAAATAGTGTGCAAATTATCCTACATTGATAATTAGCGGTAAAATATGAGTCACCACACACTTTCACAAAGTACCTTGTCATTGTTTAAATGCTTGAGAACAAACATACTGATCCTGAATGTTATTACCAAACTAACATTTACGTTTTTATATTTTGTAAGTGTAAACAAACCCATTTAACATGTTTGGATTCAATTACTGAGCTCGTTTACCCACTGGTAGTGACATTTTTCAAAGGCAAACTATTTTGTTCCAATCAAAGCAAAATATTTCTATACCCACTTACCTACTGTGTGACACTGGGCAACTGTCTTCACCTGTTTCTCTTCCCCTTTTTTCCTGTCATATATTTAAACTTTAAGCTTTTCAGAGCAGGACTGTCTCTTTTTATGTGTTTGTACAGTGCCTAACATGGAACTTTGACGCTGGTTGGGACATCTATGCATTACTGTGATACCAATTAATAATATAAAAAAGTGATTGCTAATTTCCTGAAATGGGAATTATTTTTGATGCTGGTAGAACACAACAATATAGAATCACATTACCAAGAAACACCACAAGAATGATGACAACAACAAATGTTTCTCAAGCAGTTTGCAGAACCACAATGCATAAGGAACAACATAAACCCAACAAAGAAGAAATATTATGTTATAACAACCAGAAAGGTTAAGGAAACAGATCTCTGCCAGAACTCAGAAACAGTGGCTCAAATTACATTTCCATGTGCCCCTGGATCATCATTCATTGCCAAGTGGGTTTGTGACTCATGGTGTCAGACTGCCTATGTCAGATACTAAATATAAAAAAATAATGGAGATATCCCATCTTTTAGAACTGGAAGGGGCCTTGAAAGGTCATCGAGTCCAGCCCCCTGCCTTCACTAGCAGGACCAAGTACTGATTTTGCCCCAGATCCCTAAGTGGCCCCCTCAAGGATTGAACTCCCAACCCTGGGTTTAGCAAGCCAATGCTCAAACCACTGAGCTATCCCTCCCCCCTACTTACAGGGCTCCCACCATTGTAACTTCTAAGTAACAAATTAAGCTGATCAGCAGAAACAAGTATTTTCCCAAGAATAATTTGAAAGGAAAAATCATCATTAAAAATCATGACACTTTCTAGTTTTTTAATAAAAATATAGGAAGTGGATCACTGTCTTGTAAAATATAAATTTTTGAACAAAAGTTTTAATTTAGGGGGAAAAGTCTTAAGTTTCAAAGGAAATTTTTCCAATAGCTCTAGAACAAACTTGTTAAATTCTTCCCTTTAGCCATCAGAAAGGTACGCAACTCCAATACTTTCTATAGTTGAGGTGTCATACCTCTTCATCTACCTGCCATCTAGCTACAGTACCTCCCTATCACAAGGTAACAGATTACAGACTGCAATGTCTTTAACAGATCACTTCCTGTTACATGGCCTGGGACAAAGGATAAAAGAAAGGGGATGCTGAGTCAAAGGGGGAATTAAGGGGAAAAAAATAATGGTCTCTCTTCTGCTGACTAGCTAATACAAGGAAATTGTGTGGGAATTATTGCCCTGTGTTTTTCAGATGATTTACTTGGTTCTGTGGACAATAAAAGAGCCACAAGGCCTAAAAAAGAATAATGATTGAAACTTTATTTCCTCGTCTTTTGCTGGTGAAACTGCCCACTAGGTTATACTCTCCTTCCATAGAAGTCATCATAGACCTCATATTGTGTATGAGCAAAACACACTTACCTAGTGCACCCTCTTCCAACCTTAAATTATCACTTTCCGCCTCCCTACTGTTACTAATTACATTACGATTGTCATCCACTGCTCATTAAGATGAAGATCTTTCTTGCGTCACACAACTGCTGCTATTGAGCTCTTTCTGAACGGGACATCACTTAGCCCTTCCTGACTCCCAAAGCTACTATCCTACCTCATACCTAGACATTTATGAAGGATCAGAAGCAAGACATGAGCTATACATGTCTGGAATTCTTTCATGACAACTCTTTCACCTCTAGGCTCACCTCTCTTTTAGAACTTCCTATAGAACTTTTATAAATTTCCTCAGAAAGGTTCTGGTAAAAATGATCTTCTCTCACCTTTCTAATCATCTCTCCCTTAGTACTTTCAGTACAGTTCTTGACCTTTATCATAGTACTGAGACTGCCTTTCTCCAAGCTATAATGATGTTCTTCTTGTTCCTTATTGTACATTCCCACACGCTTGCCACTGGGACACCTGAGGTTGAGCCCCTCTCAAAAATTGAGAAAAATTCAGATTAAAAAAAAAAAAGCCCTTTTATTCTAATTCTGTTTTCAACTGATCACTTAGCAAAATTGCTCTTCCCAATATGATCCAATAGGGTGCAGCTGCTTCAGTGAGTCAGACTGCATACTGCGTATGTGAGCAGTCCAAAATGAGGTTCCATAGCAATGCAACAGGGAATACCCTTGCAGTGACAGTACAATGAGGGGCAAATTTAAATGAGTACCCTTAATTAATGAACTAACACACTAGTATTTTGACCAGTATTCATCACTGGCTCTCATCGTACTTGACTTCAACATAGCTTCTACTCCTATCAGTGATCTGATCATTTTTAAGCTCCTCTTCCATTTTAAATAATACCTTTCTAAACATTCCCTTATTATATCTAATGGAAGCCTCACATCTTCCCCTTACTCTCTCAGGCTACAGAATCTATGCACCTGTTGTCTTCTAGTACATCTTCTGTCCTAGGGTTTAACTTTGGACATTGCTTCTATATGGGACTCAAACCTCTATATCCTTAGCATATTCTCTGATTGTCCCTTACCCGTTTGCTCATTTCGAGTGTTAGCTCTTGGTTACACTATAAGCGCCAATTACTGACTGCTCCAGGGACTGAAATCCTCTTTTTAGATACAAAGTCCTCTTTGCTGTATGACTCCATCACGCTCCTTAACTCACACCTTAACTTTACTCTAAGATCAGTGATTCCGGAGTGTCTGGAACCAGAATTGTCTATAAGTCTGCAAGTTACCACCATTAAAATATTTGCAGAACTTGGCCTTGCTTGATTTTTTTTTTAATTCACTCCACTCTTTATCAATGTCCCTTTATCAATTGTGGTTAATCTTTCCTTTGTACCTATCACTCTATCTAGAATTTCCCCTGCACTTCTTTCTCAGTCTAAGGGCTGGTCTACACTAACCCCCCCACTTCGGACTAAGGTACGCAAATTCAGCTACGTTAATAACGTAGCTGAATTCGAAGTACCTTAGTCCGACGTTACCGCGGTCCAGACGCGGCAGGAAGGCTCCCCCGTCGATGCTGCGTACTCCGCTCGCCGAGCTGGAGTACCAGCGTCGAAGGCGAGCACTTCCGGGATCGATCCGGGGCACTTCCGGGATCGATCCGGGATCGATTTATCGCATCTTAACCAGACGCGATAAATCAAACTCAGAAAATCGATTGCTTACATCTGGACCCGGATGTAAGTGAAGACGTACCCTAAGAAAGTTAGTTACTTCCCTAAGCCCTGATTCAGCAAAGTATTCAAGCAATTACCTAACTTTAAATATGTGATTATTTGCCCTTGATTTCAATGAGACCTATGGACATGTTCAAGTGCTTAGCTGAATAGGGATGGTTTTAAGCAAGGGCTTAAAGCTGAGCATATTCTTAATTGCATTGGGGTCACAAAAACTTCCTTTTATTTTTTCCCTCCACAAAGTATTTTGTGATACTACGTGTCAAGGTTGCTGTATTAGATAAAGCATAGTGAAATCATCTGTCACAGTACCGTCAATCAATCCTGTTTTCAACACTTATTTCAGAGCTCCTTTCTATCTCTGTTCTTTTATGTAAGCCTACATCTGGTTCCAACTCTCCCAAAATTTGGATTAGAGTTTTGGTTTGTGTCAATCTCCAGTTCAGTATTAACTTTAAGTTCCCTCCCATTTTTAATTTAATACACACCATCAGGCTCAGACAACATAATGCTCCCTATCACCCCAAATTCACCAGCAGAGGACATGGAAGACATGGAGGAGCTGGTACCAGCTGGTGTGTTACTTCCTCAGAGTACATGTTCTCTGTAGGACCCAGAATAGGAGTTCTGACCTGAAGTTGATTTCATTGGGTCTTCCAAATGACTGGTATGTTCCATCTGGCCAGCCCTATACTGTACTGAGGATGGAAGTATCATCCAATGGATAAAGCACCCATTTGTGAGAAGACCTGGAGTTCTAGTTCTGGCTAAAACAATGACTTGTGTGACCTTGAGCAAACCACTTAAGCTCTGAGGCAGAGAGGATGTATACACTTGGAAATTTAGTAAAATAGCTATTCCAAAGCAGTTATTTTGGTATAAATCCCCCTATACATTATCTTTTATTCTGGAAGAAAAGGATCTATATGGGGGGGCTTATATCAAAATAACTATTTCAGAATAATTTCCAAGTGTAGACAAGCCTTCAGTTTGCCCATTTGTAAAATGGATATAATGCTAGTTACACCACTTTGTAAAATGCCTATTTAACAATCATAGAAAAGTGCTATAAGTGCCCAGGACCACTGTTACAGAAATGCATGATAAGACAAGATAAAACTGACAGCATAGGTACATGATAGCTCTCACTGATCTTAAATAAAAATACTGACCAGAGGTTTTTATATTTAACTACAAAAAACCAAAACCAAAAAATAAACCCTCCACCCCATGCTTTTCCCCTTCATATTTTATTTTTGAAGAATTGTAAGTTATATTACTGCTAAATTAAATTCCCTGCCACTGCTTGTTATTTAGAAATAGGTCAGTTTAGTAGACTCTTAAAAAACAGCTAGCTTTTTCTTTAGAAACAATATTGAGAAAAAAGCAAACATACTGAGGTTGTTTAGCCCTCAAACATATCTGGTTATAGTAACATGTTAAATAAAACACACACAAGCACACAATCTGAGTTTAGATTCTGCTTGTGAATTCTGATTTTACTTTGACACAAATTTGCTTAAAATCCTGCCCTCAGGAAAAATGCCATTTCACTGTTGTTTTAAAGGTAATTTTGTCTCTCATTGCTTTAGGGGGGGGGTCTATTCTTTTCTTCTGCACTCACACAACTCCCTGCAGTATTAATAGAAATTATACACACATGGGATAGAAGAATAGAACCTTTTTTGAGGCTCTTCCCTGTGTCACAGAGTTCATTCACCACTGGGGCACCTCCTTGTGACTGTGTCTGGGTAATCAGCTCTTATCCAGTATGACACCCGCTTCATCATCTTGTGGACCTTTCTCGCTCTCCAGGACTCACAGTCTTCCCTGTTTGTGACTCAGCCCTCCGGTCAGGTCACTGTACAGTCCTCCCCTTCAAGGATATCAAAGTCTCACTGAATTAGCTGTTCTCATGCCACTCCAGACACTCTTCCAGTCCAGGTCTTGTGCCACCTGGTACCACTCCTGGTTCCAGTCCAGGGACCCTATGTCTAGCAACTGTGATCTGTTTGCTCCCACAGCCTGTTGCCATCTTCCTCAACTCCTTCCTACTTCCCTGCTCTATCCTCTGCCCCCCAGGTTTACTGGTCCAAACTCCCTCATCTCAGGGAGTAACTATAGGCTACTTCCCTCTTTGACCTTTGCCAGACTGTAGCCCCAAACACTCCTCTCTTCTCCCAGGGAGTGACTGCAGACTACTTCTCCTGCAGCTGCCTTTCTGCTGCAAATTTCCCGTCTTTATACCTTAGCCCACTTCTCCCTCAGCTGAGCTTTATCAGCCATTAGTCATTTTCAGTCAAGCTGGACTCTCCACCAGGTGTGCCAGGGTGATCAGATAGTGTGAAAAATCAGGATGGGGGAGTGTAGGCGCCTATATAAGAAAAAGCCCTGAACATCAGGACTGTCCCTATAAAAACAGGACATCTGGTCATCCTAGCCCTATAAGGTTAATTGGCCCTAGCTGCACCACTTTAACCCTTTTATAGCCCATATGATGTGAACACCCCATCAAACCCTGGCAGAACATGTGGCACACAGATATAATTACTTCCCTTCCACATTAGTGAGGATCTAAAGGGGATCCCCTCCACTTGTGCTACATTGGCTTTCAGAGCCAAAATTTGGTCTTCAGTCACCTTAATTTAGGATGTTGTTTTGTTATTATGTACTCCATATAAGATAAAGAATATTAAGCAGCTACAGAAATAGGAACACTAGTCTGATAAACTTCTTTAGTTCTTAAGGCTATAGTCAGGTACATTGAGTGTAAAATTCTTTGACTGCACCAACGAAGATGAATCGCGGTTTGATGGATCTCTAATGAAAAGAGCTACCTGTATTATGAAGCTCCCAAGCATCAACAATATGGATGTGAAGCTGATAAAACACTACAAGGAGACAAGGCTATATCCAAAGCTCAAGATAACCTCCACTGAACAGAGTTGTGTGCATCAAAAATCTAGTGCATCCAAGTTGAGAATTTATCCTTCATTGTCTTCATCCGTTAGCACTGAAAAGCACAGGATGAAAAACCTAGAAAGTTATTCCTTAAATGTTCCATCTACAAAAGGGCCAAAGTACAATTCATTCTCTGATCCAACCAATGAAACTTTAACATACCAATATAGATAAGTAAAGGAGAATTCCATGAATAAATGAGTCTAGTAAATATTGCATACAGGTTATTCAAATTTATCAAAACAAAATATGATGTTATTGCAGACAACTGTTAATAAGATCAGCTATTCCAGGTGCACAGCTACTTCTTAGAACCTTTTAATACAGTAATTTTCAAAAGAAAAAGAACTAGACAGGTGTCCTCATTGTTTTTCTTTTTAATGTATCTTTCTAGGATTTCAACCTATTCATGAGTTTTCCCCCACTGACAAGAAGTTGTCCCTCTCTGAAACCATGAAACTGATCACAAAACTAGAGTCACAGTTACCTGAAAATCCCTCATACTGAATATTAATTTGGATGCACAGAAAAAAGACAAACTCAAAGAAGGGCTCTGTGTGGCTCAAAAGTTTCTCTCTCATCAACAAAAATTGGACCAATAAAATATATTACCCCATCCACCTTGTCTCTCTAAAACTCAAAATATTGTTATCCTGTGATAAGAAAATAAGGTAAGTATGCTCTCAAACTGGGCTCAGCTTTATCAAAAAAGAGAAGGAACTGACAGGAGAAAGTTTTAGCTGATACATTGACTAAGTTTTTCAGAAGTAACTATTGCTGTGGGTGCCCAATTTGAGACCTCTTAGGGTATGTCTACACCCAGCCGCTAGTTCGGTGGCTGGGAATCGAAGTTCTGGGTTCGACTTATCGTGTCTTGTGTGGACGCGATAAGTCGAACCAGGAAGTGATCGCCGTCGACTGCGGTACTCCAGCTAGACGAGAGGAGTACCGCGGCGTCGACAGGGGAACCGCGGCGTCGACGGGGGAGCCTGCCTGCCGCGTGTGGACCGAGGTAAGTTCGAACTAAGGTACTTCGAACTTCAGCTACGTTATTCACGTAGCTGAAGTTGCGTACCTTAGTTCGAATTGGGGGGTAAGTGTAGACCAAGCCTTAGAGAGGACTGCCTGCCAGAGGGCAGGTGCTCAGCACTTTCTTTAAAAAAAAATCAGGCTCTTTAAGGTGTCTTAGGTTGGGCACCCAAAATCAATACTCATTTTGTAAAATCTTGGCTGCTAGATAGTATTTTCTTATGTCCACAAGCAAAGTAACCTTTATTGTTGCTGCTCCAGAGATTTGGGGATAAATTGCAAAGCAAACTTTGATTTATAATGTTTGACATAGACTTGAAAGATCAGCTTGAAAATATGGGTCACAAGAGTCTGCTTGCCTATTCATAACAATTATGGATAGACGGTGATAACATTCATTTTGTTTTGCTCACTCTATAGGACCAGAAAGATATAATTTTTCATGGCTTGTTTAATATGCACGTTCTCGAGTTTCAAAAAATCATAGTCCCTAATCCTACAGCCCTTTTGAATTGACTTCAATTGAAGCTCATTCATTGTGCGAGGTAGCTGTAAAACGGGGCCCTACTTTATGAAACCAATGGAAATATTGTAATCATTTTCACCAGTTTGTTTTCAAACGGCACAGCTACACTACTAAGGCTTAGTCTTTAGTAAAGATTTGCCCCAGTTTCAGGCATGAATGGTCAGCCATAATGTAGCTGCATCAGTGCAACCCACAATGTAGACAGGCAAAGTAATTATTTGAACTGGTATAGCTTAAGCTCACTTGAAATCAAGATAAGATCCCCTGGTGCAAGCAGTGGCTTTGACTGTATACACTATGAATAGCACCAGTGCAGCTAAAACAATGGCTGGAAATGGACCCTCAGCGTCAGGGCCGGCTCTAGCATTTTTGCTGCCCCAAGCAGCGCAAAAAAAAAAAAAAAAGCTGCGATCGCGGCGGCAGCTCTACCGCTGCTTCATTCTACGGCGGCAATTCGGCGGCAGGTCCTTTGCTCCCAGAGGGAGCGACGGCCCCGCCGCCGAATTGCCGCCGAAAGGGCCGGACGTGCCGCCCCCCTCTTCATTGGCCGCCCCAGGCACCTGCTTGCTAGGCTGGTGCCTGGAGCCAGCCCTGCTCAGCGTAGATGAGGCCTAAGGTCACTCGAACTAATTTGCCTTGCTGCAGTATCTGAAGTGGCAGAGCCACTGAAAGGTAATGGAGATTTCAGTCCCCCTGCCGTAGCTACCAAGGCAAAGCAATCTTAAACAATTTTAATGGTAGCATATCTGTATGTTGTTTGAAGCTAGAAGATTCTCTGTTTTGTTCCTTTTGTAGTAAGGATGTGGAATTGCAAAATTCCCAGACTACTTGTCATAAGGGAGCCTCACTGAAAAGTTGCACTACTACGAAGCAGGAGTCCATAGGCTCCACTGTGACTTCTGAAATAAGTTCCAACCTTGAAGATAAAGGGCCCATTGCTGCATGGAGCCGAGCACCTGAACTCCTATTGATTTCAGTGGGAGTGAAGGGCATTTAAACGTTTTGCAGGAGGCCTTCAGCACTTCACAGGACTGGGTTTCTGTCTTAGCTGAACACATCAAATTTTAAAAGGCAAATACAGTAATAGGTCTCTGCATTCATGACCATTTGCAGCAGATTGCCATTTCCAGAATGACAGAATTTTGCCAACCTAGCAACTGTCATGAAACAGATGCAATTTTGCAACTAAGGCCCCAATCTGTAAGTGACTTCATACTAGCAGAACTCTACATCTGCACAGAGCTCCCACTGCATTAACCACGTAAAGTCATTGCCAGGATCAGGGTCCAAGATTCTAAATACTAAGTGTCCAATCATTCAGTTCTTCTACAACCAGAATTCCCCATTGTGATTTTTTTCATGGTAAAAGACTGAGTTTTGGGATCAAGGAAGTGTTCTTCTTCTTTTACATAAGATTTTCACAGTTAAATATTTCTCTTTTGGTTTCACATATTTTACATTTATTTACTGTGGTACACAAATAATACACAAGAATCCTTTGCATTCTGCACTAAGAGTACTATACATACTTGAACATTAATAAATTGTATAGATAAAATGATCTTAAATATAAATCTATCCATATATTCGACAGAGCAAATTAAAAATAATTAGGGTTACAAATTCCAAAACACATAGTCAATTTCAAAAGCCATTCTGTAGTATAAGTCAAGCAGACAGCAAAATGAAAACAAAATTATTCCCAAACATTTCAAAATCTTTCCTCCACCTTTGCTTTTTGGAGTTCGTGTAGACTTCAAATATTTCTTCAGGAAATTACAGCTAAAACCTTTTGTTTGGTAAACAGAAGCTGTGACATTTATCAGACAGTAATTTTTATCAGACTCTCTTACACTCTAGTCAACTCCCCTTCCCAATACTACTTTATATTTCTTGGATGAAACTGCATCTCTCAAAACATTTAAATTCCTTTTTTTGATTACCAGCATCTAGTGAGGAAGAGTGATGTTACATTCCAAAACGTACTATATAGTGGAATAAGTCAAATCTTCACTTTCAAAGCATTTAATTTATCCTTTTCCTCTGTATGTAATGTCTACCATGACCCAGATGGACCATTTTGAATGAGAAGAAATATATCCCAAAGTTTTTCATTTATGGGACAGAGCTGAAAAGCAAGTATAATATGTTAGGGGGTCCAGTTTTCTTTAGTAAGGCATCTTTCCCTTCTTCCCACACCAAAGCAGCCAAAATTGCAAATGACACTAAACACAATAAATCACGTTTGTGAAAAATACTAAGGAGTAAGGGTGATGGAGAAAGGAAACTTTATTATCCAGTAGACAGAACAAGGGACTGAAAGATTCCTGGCTTCCGTCCACAACTCTGCCATTGACTTTGGGTGTCATTGTCGGCGATCCCTCAAGGTCAAGGATGATCTCTTTCACAGGTTTTATTTTCCATGGGTCTTTTGGTGACTGAAGAGTCTGATCCTTGAGCTACAGGCTCATTGGCAGACATTGCATGTGGTGTTGGAAGACAGGGTTGGGCTGTGATTGCTGCATTACAGTTGTCTTTCCTTTCTTTTCTGGCATTTTTCTGCAACCAGGGCAAGCAATTTTCCTCAAAAGTGAACGTTCCCTCTCTGACAAGTCTTTGCCAGTTATGCCTTTGGGCGTAACCTTTGGCAAATTATTAAGACATGATCCAACAGCCAATCATATCAATGGACAATATCCTAGTAATTTTGGGGGGGATTGAATTGGAATGTTGGCTCAGTGCCTCAGTTTACTCTTCCATTAAATGGATGTAACAATAACCTCCAAAGGGTTGTTAGACTTGTGGTGATAAAGAGACCGGTATCTTTAAGTGAAAAAGCACTATGTATTGAATAAGTGAGACAGAAGTTTTTTTTCTCTTAAAATTTAGTGGCAGCAAAGTAAAAAAAAACCCACACACTATTTTCCCTCCCAATTTATTATTAACATTTTGACATATATCAGGGGTGGCCAAACTTACTGACCCTTTGAGCCTAATGAGACAATCTTCAGAAGTTCAAGAGCTGGGACACGCCTGCCAGGGCTCAGGGCTTCAGCCCTGAGTTGGGGGGGGGTCTCAGGGCTTCAGCCCCACGGCGGGGTGATGGGGCTAGGAGCTTCTGCCCTGTGTGGAGGGTGAGGCTTGGGGCTTCAGCCCCGTGGGAGGTACCTGCCAGGGCTTGGGGCCTCAATCCCACTCCTGCTGAAGCCCCAAGACCCTCCTCCCCAATGGGCAGAAGAAGCCCCTAGCCCCATCAGGGCAGAAGCCCTGAGCTCCCCGCTCCCAGTCCGGTAGGCAAAGAATTGGGGTGGGGCATACGGGGCTCCAAGAACCGCACTTTAACTGTAAAAGAGCCACATGCGGCTCTTGAACCACGGTTTGGCTACCCCTGACATATATCATAATAATGCCTAGAGACCACCTAACTTAAGACCCAATTGCGCTAGGCGCTCTCCAAATATATAGTACATAACAATTGATGCCCTACATGGAATTCTGCAGGGATTCTTCTTAAAAGTTAATACAGCCTCGGGCTCTATTAACTGTTGAATAGTGCCTATTTGCATTGTGGAAACTCTCTTCTGGAGTAGGATCCAAGTGGAGAAGCAGATAGTGAAATTCCTGGCTGTCCAATCTCCACTGAAGCAGTTCTACCGGAGAAGGGGTGGGGGCTCTGGAACTGGTGACAAGTGACAAGATCTCCAATGGATCAAAGAGACCTGTGTGGATGTCCAAGGATCAAGTGATACTGTTGTGCACTAAAAACACTTCTAATGGTCTGACAGAGATGGTTCTCCAAGGGGCTAGTGACATGAAAATATATATTAAAAATATATACAGGTTACATGTGTGCACATGAACTGATTAACTCTGAGGAGTTTAAAAAAAGCAACTCACTGCAAACTACAAATCTTCACCAGCTTCATTTCCATACCCCAGCTCAGAATTAAATAAAAGAATCATACTGCACAGGTGAGATACTGCTTAATGATTTCCTGACAAATGAATATCATTAAAAGCTCTCTCTCTCTGGATTTTAAATATAAATTTAAAAATACCCCAAGAAGTAAAAAAATTACTGTAGCCAAGTAGTTGCAAGATTTAAATTAGTCCAACATCATTTGGCCTTGTAGTATTCATTAGTAATGGACACCTCGCTTGCAACTGATTTAAGTATTTCCCCCTACGGCAAAATCTTTAATGACGTGTGGCAAAGATCTCAGTTCAGTGGATGATTTAGTGAAGGAAAAATAGACCTGTATATCACAGAAGTGGTACACAATAAATGTTAGCAACGTGGTTAGGAGAGTATCTAATCACCTAAGACTAGAGATGGTCTAAAAAATTCCATCAGAACTAACAAAATTGAAGTGTTCCATCAATAAAGTTTTAACTTTATCAACTCAACTTATTTTACATTGTCATTTATAAAAGTAAAAACATAAAAGTTGAGATTTTTCATTTTATTGATAAATAATTTAAAATAAGGGTCAAGTCAATAGGCTGAAACGCTTCATTTTGATTACATCAGAATTTCAGAACTTCTGTTCATGGGAAATTTTGAATTTTTGCTCCAATTTGCAACAAAAGAGTTGATGTTTTGGAGTTTCCCATGAAGTGGGAATTCCAGGTTCTGCCCAGCTCTGCCTAGGACTATACCATCATTATTGTACAGTATACCATGGTCATACAAGACTTTCTAGCAGTGATGGAGTTCTGGTCCTTTGCTCCAAAAGCAGAAGCTGCCCCTTCAAGATAGAGTGGTAACACTCTCAGGGCTTATAATACACACTGAGCAGTTCTAATTTCATCCAGTAGTGAACAGCAGTACACAAAAGATTACAATCAGCAACCACTAACTAGTGAAGTTCTGATAATGAACACAACACTTGTTTCCCGGCACGTTCTAGCCACAGCTTCACAGACATTCTAATTATTTCACTGCTGTCATGGTTCAGTGATAATAAAAGTGTAATAAAACCTCAACGGAGAGGAACAGCAGAGCTATATACAGAAAGCCCAAGTTGACGTGCACTGTTCAGTGCTAATAGTTTTGTAATAGATTTAGAGATTCAGTTTAAGAACCCAGAACTTCAGATGATTACTTGACATGCATCTCCAAACAGTGTGAACCTCTAAGGTCTGCAAAACTGAAAATTTCATGGGAACAGACTCCCTTTCTTTCTTTGTATGTTTGCCTTTTTGCTTCAGATACTGGTAAGAACTCAGTAGTGCAGAGACAACAAAAATATGTAAGGATTGCTTTTTCACTCTTCCCCTCCCCCCTGGTTGTTTTGGTTCATTTCTTGCATAAATGTTTGATGGAGACAGATTCCTGGTTTATCTGAAATGGTTCATTCACCCATTTTTGGACAGTTGATGGTTCATCTACCGCATTTTTATTAGTGAGTTGTGCAGACATTTATTTCCCTTTGTACTTCCCGTGCACCCCAAAACTTTAACATGTCTGAAGGAATATCTGGGTCTATAAATATCAATGGTAACCTTCTGTTTCTCTCTGTTTTTGGTGATAATTGCCTTACGTGCACTTAGGGTGTGTAAGAAATGTGAAGCAAAGCTGAGGTATGTGAGGAGTTTCATATATGTATGAATCAACACTAATGAAAAGTAAAAAGACATGGCATATTCATTCACAGGAGTCCTGGCAAAAGAAACCTGAGGTTTATTTCCTGGCCTTAGTACCTCTGACCGAGGTTAAAATGATTGAAACCCCTGTACAAGATCATGTACTCTGTAAATCATTTTGAAAGTTTATGTATTTTTAATGTTTAATTTTAAGACTACACTTCGTAACATGACTCTCTTCAAGCCATACAAACTTGCAAACTATGGACCTAATCCTGCACTTGTTACTCAGATTTATTTTTCATTCAAGAAAATTGATTTTTTTCCAGAGTGATGCCTGCAAGACCAAACCCTGTGTTCCTAGAACCAGTCCGGAGAATGTCAACACCTGTAAGAGAACCTGCAGTCCCTTGAACATTTAATAGGGGGCTAACTTTTTCAGTCATTATTCAACCCCTAAACAAACAAAAAATCTACTGACATGTTTTTTCCTGACTAAGGACTGCACCATTTGGTCTGCATATAGTAATGACAAGGCTTTTGCATGAAAAGAAATGATCACTATTATCACAAACAATCATGTTACCAATAAATTTACTGAATTAAATTTTATTCATTTCATACTAGCCCATTAATTATAAAATTAGAATTATTATTTTGCATGCTCAAGAAATAATTGTGCAAAACCAATTAGAAGTATTTACAACTGGCACAATCATTGTATGGCAAAAATGTGCTTTTAAAAATACCAAAATTTACAAAGAAGTTTTCTATGAAGAGCCACAGGAAACATTTCTTTCCCAAGCACAGAAAACCACTCCTCCCCCATTCCATATCCTTAGACAGTTTAGTCAGCCCGTTAACAAGATCCATCAAAATCTAATAAAGCAGCTTCATTAACATAATTATCATCTTATTAATAATTCACAGGTTGGCAAGAAGTACAGTACTGACAGTATTACAATACATCATTTTAAACAAGAAAAGACCATTACTGTAATGCTCATTAAGGTGATCTCTGCAGAAGTAAAATTTGCAGCACATATATTTGTATTTTCTTAATGTAAATGCATAGCATGCATCCACTTATTTAGCAGCATCTCCGAACAATGTTTTGCCATATTTGTTCTGCAAACTAAGGCTAAGCCACCCAAGACACCTCTGAAAAAACATATCGGCTTCCCAGTAAAGAATCCTATTAGAGTTGAAATATATTGTTGCACTAAGGTCCTAAACACCAACAATACTCATTAAATCAATGGTCTTCATTCTGTCCTCACTTAGGTCCTGATGCAGACCCCATTGAAGTCTATGGCAAAATTCCCATTGATTACAATGGACTCTCTGGATAAAGTCCATACACTAATATATAAGAGATCTCTGAATCAGGCCCAATGCTTATTATGTGGGCTCAGCAGATTTGAGGATTAGATCATATGTTTGACAAGAAGTTTTCTGACTACTGCAAACATTTTAATATAGTAACAATAAAATAAAAATAATGAATTACCTTTGAAGATATACTAAGTGTTTAAACTCCATTACCACAGAAAAGCAGGGAAAGAGTCAATCCACAGTGGGTACATACAAATTTATAATGGTATTGGTTTATTAAAAATTTATTAAAAAAAACACTTCCAGCTGGCAGGCAGTCGGGATAGAATGGTCACACAAGGGGTCAGGATTGCTAATGGAATACAGTGCCTGTAATGTTCATGTCACCAAATCAAATCTGTTGGAGAGTAGGAAGTGGTGGTATATCTGAAGAGAGTTAGGCTTGGTCTACACTTACCCCCCAATTCGAACTAAGGTACGCAACTTCAGCTACGTGAATAACGTAGCTGAAGTTCGAAGTACCTTAGTTCGAACTTACCTCGGTCCACACGCGGCAGGCAGGCTCCCCCGTCGACGCCGCGGTACTCCTCTCGTCTAGCTGGAGTACCGCAGTCGACGGCGATCACTTCCTGGTTCGACTTATCGCGTCCAGACAAGACGCGATAAGTCGAACCCAGAACTTCGATTCCCAGCCGCCGAACTAGCGGCTGGGTGTAGACATACCCACAGTGTCTCTGTCCTGAGCCTAATGCAAAGTTTCCACATATCAAAACCCACTGATACATTTGGAAACAATTATCAGTCTCAGCAGAGGATGGAATGGGCATGGAGACAGAAAGAAATATCATTTCATCTACTAAGGATGGTGGACCCTCCAGAAGGCAGGTACATTAGTAGGGTCGTGTGAAGAAGCTTAAACTGCTGCTGCCTATGCTGCTCTGAGATAATTGTTCATCTTCAAGGTCCTGATCCTTCAAACCCACATGCACTGATAGACCTGTGCACCCACCCCATTGTCTTTGGCCACATATGAGCTCACAGGATCAGGACCCATCACTTTTCACAAGCACTAAATACTTTGGGTGAAGTCCTGACCCCACTGGTGTCAATGCCAAAGCTCCCATTGATTTGAACATGGCCAGGATCACACTGCATTTTTAAAGAAGTCATACAAGTGGTTTGGAGCAGTTAAAAACAGTCCACTCAAAGTGCAACAGCATTGCAACAAGATGCAGAAACCAAAACTACTGGAATTAAAATGGGAAATATTCATGCTTTTCACAAAGAAATATTTTACCTCAAGCTGTGAGTCAGTATATGCATAAAAACACAGACATGTTTCATTTTGAATACAATCTTCTCCTTTGAAAAATATTGGTTTTGACCATTGCCATGATTACGAAACTCAATACTTGTAAGTACACATGGGCAAACTGAGTGGGATAAAAATAAGAACTGACCTGAATCTCCACGCTGAATTTGAACTAAATCAGAAGAGAAATGTTTTTAAATTTCAAAAAAGTTAAGTATTCCTCATCTTCATTTTAATTTGTCTCTATACTTAGTACTTCCAGCCATAAAAGAAGCTGTTTCTACAATATTTATGGCCTAGCAGGAAGCAGAAATTACAAGAATTCTCATAACACAATCTGTTCAGATGACATTTCTAGATCAACATTGCAGGCAAAGGGGGAAGGGACAGGTATCTCAAATAAAGCAACTGAACTTTAAGATGTTTCCCCATCACTAGTTTACAGGAGTTCAAATAACAAAGGTTTAAAAAAAAATAACTAACTTGAATTACGACACTAACTGCAAAAAAAACACATACTGAATACACTTAAAAATTAAGTTTTAGAGATATTACCAGTTCTTCTTTTATTCCACATTTTATAGTTCACCAAATACTTCTTAACCCTATAATCTCTCTCAAGGCAGAGTCAACCTTAAGTGCACCCAGTGTAACCTTTGCCTACTACATGTAACTTCTGGAATGCTTTGTCTTCAGTGCTATAATGCTCAATTTTCATTTTTAAAAATTGTCTTATGCCCATACTGATTCTAGGCAGCACCAGTCTTCAATTACCTTTGCTTCCTCATCGTCTCTGAATTAGGCTTGCAGATTACCAGAGTGGCTTTTTACCTATGGGCTGGGGTGAAAGTAGAAATAGGGACTTACCGGTACGGGGCTGGGTTGGGGCCGGCTCTGGCCCCCGGAAGGGGCGGGGCCTCGGGAGGAAGGGACGGGGATGGGGGGTCAGAGCCAGCCCCGGCCCGCCCTGTAGCGGTAAGTGCCCTCCCCCTCCCCCGCCGGGTAGCAGCGGCCACCGGGGGCTCCGGCAGCAGTTTAAAGGGCCCAGGGCTCGGCTGCTGCTACCGCCCCGGGCCCTTTAAACCGCTGCCAGAGCCCCCGGCGGCCGCTGCTACCCCAGGGCTCCGGTAGCAGGGCTTCGGGGGCTATTTAAAGGGCTCGGGGCTCCCCTGCTTCTACTGCCCCGGGCCCTTTAAATAGCCGCCGGAGCCTGGCGGAGCGGTGGCGGGGCTCCGGCGGCTATTTAAAGGGTCAGGGCCGTAGAGGCAGTGGGAGCCCTGGGCCCTTTAAATAGCCCCTGGAGCCCCGCCGTTACTTCAGGGCTCTGGGGGCTATTTAAAGGGCCCAGGACTCCCCTGCTTCTACCACCCCAGCCCTTTAAATAGCCCCCGGAGCCCTGGGGTAGTGGTGGCGGGGCTCCAGGGGCTATTTAAAGGGCCCAGGGCAGTAGAGGCAGCGGGAGCCCCAGCCCTTTAACTAACCCCCGGAGCCCCGCTGCCACTACCCCAGGGCTCCAGCAGCGGGGCTCTGGCGGCAATTTAAAGGGCCTGGGGCTCCAGCCACTGCTGGGAGCCCCAGGCCCTTTAAATTACCGCCTGGGGAATATGGGCCGCCCCGGTACGGCACAACGGCTCTTGCCGGTACGCCGTACCGGGGCGTACTGGCTTACTTTCACCTCTGCCTATGGGAAAGGAAAAACAATACTGCCCAGCTCTCATTCAGTTTTTGTCACACACAAACTTATACTGGGATTCTTTTTAAATGTTAGATGTGGACATGGTGGGCCAAATTCTGAAAGTTTCAGAGGTAAATTGACAATAAATATTCGTAATAACTACTTACACCCGCTGTATTACATACATGCAGAGAATGCTAATGTCAACCAAGACTGGAATAGTTTATAATAAATGCCATCATGGTTAACTTCTTACAGCTGACGAATGTAGTTTTGCTCACACATAGGGGATATAAATTGCTCAGCTCCATTTTGCAGTTTTCTTATCCATCTGACACTTTTCTACAAGCAACAGATGCCCCCAAGAGATTTAAATATCAGAAAACACCCCCAGATCAAGTGGGATGTTCAATGTTGTACCATATACGCATTGGGATAAATGTTTTGTTGTTGCCTTAACTGATTTTAGATGCATGTTTGTGATGAGAAATGGGATTTTTAGTTTGCATTAAAAAACAAAGTGAAGAGGATTAATGTAAGAATAATATTACAGTTTTAGAACATAAGAACAGCCCTACTGGGTCAGATCAAGGGTCCATCTAGCCCAGTATCCTGTCTTCTGACAGTGCCAGGTGCCCCAGAAGGAATGAACAGAACAGATAATCATCAAGGGATCCATCCCCTGTCGCTCATTCCCAGCTTCTGGCAAACAGAGGCTAGGGACACCATCCCTGCCCATCCTGGCTAATAGCCATTGATGGACCTATCCTCCATGAATTTATCTAGTTCTTTTTTGAACTCTGTTATGATCTTGGCCTTTACAACATCATCTGGCAAGGAGTTCCGCAGGTTGACTGTGCGTTGTGTGAAGAAATACTTCCTTTTATTTGTTTTAAACCTGCTGCCTATTAATTTCATTTGGTGATCCCTAGTTCTTGTGTTATGAGAAGTAGTAAACAACACTTCCTTATCTACTTTCTCTATACCAGTCATGACTTTATAGACCTCGATCATATCTCCCCTTAGCCATCTCTTTTTCAAGCTCAAAATTCCCAGTCTTATTAATCTCGCCTCATACGGAAGCCATTCCATACCCCTAAACAGTTTTGTTGCCCTTTTCTGAACCTTTTCCAATTCCAATATATATGTTTTGAGATGGGGCAACCACATCTGCACACAGTATTCAAGATATGGGCATACCATGGATTTATATAGAGGTAAAATGATATTTTCTATCCTATTATCTATCCCTTTTTTAATTATTCCCAGCATTCTGTTCGCTGTTTTGACTGCTGCTGCACATTGAGTGGATGTTTTCAGAAAACTATCCACAATGACTCCAAGATCTCTTTCTTGAGTGGTAACAGCTAATTTAGACCCCATCATTTTATATGTATAGTTGGGATTATGCTTTCCAATGTGCATTACTTTGCATTGATCAACATTAAATTTCATCTGCCATTTTGTTGCCCAGTCACCCAGTTTTGAGAGATCATTTTGTAGCTCTTCACAGTCTGCCTGGGTCTTAACTATCTTTAGTAATTTTGCATCATCTGCAAATTTTGGCACCTCACTTTTTGCCCCCTTTTCCAGATCATTTATGAATATGTTGAATAGGACTGGTCCCTGAACAGACCCCTGGGGGACACCACTATTTACCTCTCTCCACTCTGAAAACTGACCGTTTATTCCTACCTTTTGTTTCCCATCTTTTAACCAGTTACCAATCCATGAGAGAACCTTCCCTCTTATCCCATGACTGCTTATTTTGCTTAAGAGCCTTTGGTGAGGAAAAATAACAGGAGTACTTGTGGCACCTTAGAGACTAACAAATTTATTAGAGCATAAGCTTTCGTGGGCTACAACCCACTTCTTCGGATGAACCTTGTCAAAGGCTTTCTGAAAATCTAAATACACTATATCCACTGGATCTCCTTTGTCCGCATGCTTGTTCACCCCCTCAAAGAATTCTAGTAGATTGGTGAGACATGATTTCCCTTTACAAAAACCATGTTGACTATTTCCCAACAAATTATGTTCATCTATCTGTCTGACAATATTATAATTTCAACCAGTTTGCCCAGTACTGAAGTCAGGCTTACAGGCCTATAATTGCTGGGGTCACCTCTGGAGCCCTTTTTAAAAATTGGCGTCACATTAGCTATCCTCCAGTCATCTAGTACAGAAGCTGATTTAAATGATAGGTTACAGACTACAGTTAGTAATTCTGCAGTTTCACATTTGAGTTCCTTCAGAACTCTTGGGTGAATACCATGTGGTCCTGGTGACTTATTGCTGTTTAATTTATCAATTTGTTCCAAAACCTCCTCTAATCATACCTCAATCTGGGACAGTTCCTCAAATCTGTCACCTAAAAAGAATGGCTCGGGTTTGGGAATCTCCCTCACATCCTCAACTGTGAAGACCGATGCAAAGAATTCATTTAGTTTTTCCGCAATGGCCGTATCGTCCTTGAGTGCTCCTTTAGCACCTTGATCGTCCAGTGGCCCCACTGGTTGTTTAGCAGACTTCCTGCTTCTGATGTACTTAAAAAAAATTTTTTTTGCTATTAATTTTTGAGTCTTTGGCTAACTGTTCCTCAAATTCTTTTTTGGCCTTCCTAACTGTATTTTTACACTTTATTTGCCAGTGTTTATGCTCCTTTCTATTTTCAACCCTAGGATTTAACTTCCACTTTTTAAAGGATGCCTTTTTGCCTCTCACTGCTTTTTTTACTTTGTTGTTTAGCCACGGTGGCTCTTTTTTGGTTCTCTTAATATATTTTTTTTAATTTGGGGTATACATTTAAGTTGAGCCTCCATTATGATGTCTTTAAAAAGTTTCCACACAGCTTGAAGAGATTTCACTTTTGACACTGTACCCTTTAATTTCTGTTTAACTAACCTCCTCATTTTTGTGTAGTTCCCCTTTCTGAAATTAAATGCTAGAGTGTTGGGCCACTGTGGTGTTTTTCCTGCCACAGGGATATTAAATTTAATTATATTATGATCACTATTACCAAGCGGTCCAGCTATATTCACCTTTTGGACCAGATCTTGTGCTCCACTTAGGACTAAATCAAGAATTGCCTCTCCTCAGGTGGATTCCAGGACCAGCTGCTCCAAGAAGCAGTCATTTAAGGTGTCAAGAAACTTTATCTCTGCATCCCGTCCTGAGGTGACATGTACGCAGTCAATATGGGGATAATTGAAATCCCCCATTATTATTATTATTATTATTGAGTTTTTTTATTTTAATAGCCTCTCTAATCTCCCTGAGCATTTCACAGTCACTGTCACCATCCTGGTCAGGTGGTTGGTAATATATCTATACCGCTCCAAAAATCAATAGTTGCTTATGAATACCTTGGCCTAGGTGAATAGGACACTTCAAGAATGTGGGAGAATGGACAGAGCCAAGAGTTAAAACAATTAATGTGGGTATACATTGCAGCACTGAAGTTCCTAACGAATGTCTAGGCAGGGAATGTGTGAACCTTGCCTATCATTCATGTAATCACTTTTTGTAACATACATGCTGTCAAGGCTGCTTCCCCACTTTGAACTTTAGGGTACAAATGTGGGGGCCTGCATGAAGACTTCTAAGCTTAACTACCAGCTTAGATCTGGTCCGCTGCCACCATTCCCAAAGCTAATTCCCTTTCCTGGGAAGCCTTGAGAAACCTTTCACCAATTCCCTGGTGAATACAGATCCAAACCCCTTGGATCTTAAGACAAGGAGAAATTAACCATCCCCCTCCTTTCTCCCACCAACTCCTGGTGAATACAGATCCAAACCCCTTGGATCTTAAAACAAGGAGAAATTGACCATCCCCCTCGTTTCTCCCACCAACTCCTGGTGAATACAGATCCAACCCCCTTGGATCTAAAACAAGGAAAAATCAATCAGGTTCTTTAAAAGAAGGCTTTTAATTAAAGAAAAAGGTAAAAATCATCCCTGTAAAATCAGTATGGAAAATAGCTTTACAGGGTAATCAAACTTAAAGAGCTCAGAGGACCCCCCTCTAGTCTTAGGTTCAAAGTACAGCAAACAAAGATAAACACTCTAGTAAAAGGTACATTTACAAGTTGAGAAAACAAAGTAAAACTAAGACGCCTTGCCTGGCTTTTTACTTACAAGTTTGAAATATGAGAGACTTGTTTAGAAAGATGGGGAGAACCTGGATTGATGTCTGGTCCCTCTCAGTCCCAAGAGCGAACAACAACCACAACAAAGAGCACAAACAAAAGCCTTTCCCCCCCCCAAGATTTGAAAGTATCTTGTCCCCTTATTGGTCCTTTGGGTCAGGTGTCAGCCAGGTTACCTGAGCTTCTTAACCCTTTACAGGTAAAAGGATTTTGGAGTCTCTGGCCAGGAGGGATTTTATAGTACTGTACACAGGAGAGCTGTTACCCTTCCCTTTATAGTTATGACACATGCCAAGTTCTAAATCCAAGCAAGATGAAAAAAACATAGCTCCTCTACTTTGTTCCCACTGTTTTCATTGGTGAAAGTAGAAAAAAGAGATCAGATGGATATTCAGATATAACCACAATGCACGTTTTTGTTATATGCAAGAAAAAGATGGGGAAAATAAGTGTCTGGTATACAGAACACTAGAGAATTGTTTGATATAGTATGTTTTGGATTACAAAACATTGCTATTTTTAAAAATCAATTTACATTCCTCTCCAATTAGATCAGCACCAAAGTCAATGATAAAAATAAAGCAATTTCATGAACTGGCTTTCTGAAAAATAAGGTGGCTAATTTACAGACTAATACAGGTTATACTGTGCTAACATTTCCTATTGTCAGTACCATAACAATGCAGTTTTTCTAGATCATAAAGTATCAGGTACAAAGTGGTAAGGAAATACAAAGGTCATGAGAAAAGGGCAGAAATCATAATCCCAGCATCCCTCAAGGTTTTTAGGAAGCTGAAAGGATGTTCTAACTGCTACCTGCAGTTTATTAAAGGAATAAAAGTTGGTGAGAAGAGATTTCTTTTTTCAGCTCCCAGGGTCAAATGGCAGACTACTTCATATTTACATAAGTGCCATCTTCCCTCTCTCTCAGGACTGATTTACATGCTTAGCCTCTCTCCATCTATATTTCCCATAGAAAAAGCCTCCCTTCTCCCATTCATAGATAATAGATGTTTTCAAATAGGAGAGGATATACACTTTCCTCTTCTGCCTGAGTAAGATTCATACTGAGTAAGAAAGGCAAGGCAAGAGCACAGCAGAGCCTTCAAGACCATCTTCAATTTCCACAGCCCCGGGTAAGGTACGTCCCAGTTAAGAACTTCCTCACACAGGCAAATTCAAACTGCTAGGAATCATTTTTCCCCATTTTGAAGCCAAACTACTTTGTCTACTCACTGAGTAGTGTTGTCAGACTTTTGCTGGAGGGAGAAAGAGACAATTGTATTGCAGTCTCATTCTTGTTAAAAGCTACAGAGGTTTTCAGGATACTAGGTATCAAGGTTGCTGAATAATTTAGATCCTACCTGGATATTAATCTTTCCAGACTCCCTGCAATAATTAGGCAAAGGAGTACAGGAAAAAGTTTGAGTCACATCTCATAGTCAGGATGGACTTTGAGACAGCTCCATGAAAGTATCCTTACATGCATGCCTCCCAGGCAGCACAAAGAATGCTGCAGGGCAAGGAGTTTGACTAAAGCCAGTCTGAAAGTACAGGGGATTAAATCAGTTACTACATCCTTCATGTCAGATAGGAGCATTATATATAGTATCAGTCAACAAAAACTCAATATACACAACAGAAACTCAAGGCAAGGTTGGACTACCCTGCTCTCCAAGGGAGAGGACAAGGATTCCACATTGAAAAAAAAGAACTCTATCGCATTTAAGGCAGGGAACATAGGACAATTTTTTCAAACCTGGATGCCTAAAGCTAGGTTTCTAAATTCATGATTAGGAACGTAGGATGGAATTTTCAAATGTGCCAAAGGCTTCAAATTGTGTGCAATGTATTTGTAGTAAGTTGGTCCCAGGATTTTAGAGAGACAAGGTGGGAGAGGTAATATATTTTATTGGACCAACTTTTGTTGGTGTGAGAGAGACAAACTTTCGAGCCACAGAGCTTTCAAAGATTTTCAACAGAGTGTACAGGAATTAGGTGCCCTAGTCCCATTAGCTTTCTATAGGATGTGGGTGCCTAAAATCCATATGTCCCTTTTAAAAACCCAGCCTACGTGATTTAGGAGCACACATCCCACTGAAAGTCAGTGGAACATATATTTTCTAGTGGGCTTGATTTTCGCCTTTTCCTTGACTGCTTTCTCCACAGCAGAACTTCCCAGTAGAGCTGCAAATGCTGTCAGCAAACTGTTGAACACTTGATTTGTTGGTAGTTCTTAAACTAGGAATAGTATGTTTTGTGTTGCACCATAATGGTCTAAATATGGCAGCAAATGATGGTGCCTAAGGGAACTTACACTTTGAAAGATATATGTCCTATACATTTCCATCAGTAAACTAAGGGGTCCTCCCTATTTAAGTATCATGCATACACTGCACCTCACACATCCTAATGCTCTATGCTGATCACAACTACAATAATTGGGAAAAGCAATGTAGCACCAGAATGGGACTTGGGACTGGGAGTCAGGACAACTGGATATTATTCCTGGCTATACAAATGACTTGCTGTGTGAACCTAACTTTTGTATGCTTTAGTTTCCCTATCTGTGAAGTGGGAATAATTACACTTGCCCATTTTTTTAATCTGTACATACTAAGGTTCTAAGCAATATTTATTTCTGTGCTTGAAGCTTTGACTTTCGACACAAAGAATGTCATAATTCCTTCTAAAATATGTAATAAAACATAATCATAAGAACATAAGAACATAAGAAAGGCCGTACTGGGTCAGACCAAAGGTCCATCTAGCCCAGTATCTGTCTACCGACAGTGGCCAATGCCAGGTGCCCCAGAGGGAGTGAACCTAACAGGCAATGATCAAGTGATCTCTCTCCTGCCATCCATCTCCATCCTCTGACGAACAGAGGCTAGGGACACCATTCTTACCCATCCTGGCTAATAGCCATTTATGGACTTAGCCACCATGAATTTATCCAGTCCCCTTTTAAACATTGTTATAGTCCTAGCCTTCACAACCTCCTCAGGTAAGGAGTTCCACAAGTTGACTGTGCGCTGCGTGAAGAAGAACTTCCTTTTATTTGTTTTAAACCTGCTGCCTATTAATTTCTTTTGGTGACCCCTAGTTCTTGTATTATGGGAATAAGTAAATAACTTTTCCTTATCCACTTTCTCAACATCACTCATGATTTTATATACCTCTATCATGTCCCCCCTTAGTCTTCTCTTTTCCAAACTGAAGAGTCCTAGCCTCTTTAATCTTTCCTCATATGGGACCCTCTCTAAACCCTTAATCATTTTAGTTGCTCTTTTCTGAACCTTTTCTAGTGCTAGAATATCCACAGTCATGACAGCCCTGCAAACAGACCCATGGATGATGCCTTACAAACAGTCTTCAGAAGAAGAACATGCATCATGATAGGGTATGTGGATTACCTCAATTGGAGAATACAGGAGACAAGCTAGGAATAATATAGCAGCTACTTTGATCCCCATAAAAATAAGGATAAGAATTAGGTTCTGAATACGTATTCTTGCTAGGACACTAACAAATAACTTCCTGCATTAGGATTAAAATCTGCTTTCTCGTGAAGCATCTGGTACCGGTTGCGGAAAGTTGATATAGTTCCATAAACCAATTGGTTCAATCTGGCGTTGCAATTTCTATTAAGATACAACAGGACTGAGCTGGAAAGGCTGTTGCACCAGTCCACAATGTCATCTTGCTTTGTTCTCTCCATCGCTCATGTCCCCTTCCACAAGTGCTCCATACTCTCTTGACTGCTTTCTTCCTTTTCCTCCCTTAGTTACAG
Organism: Emys orbicularis; assembly: GCF_028017835.1. NCBI lineage: Eukaryota > Metazoa > Chordata > Testudines > Emydidae > Emys > Emys orbicularis. The sequence continues at coordinate 197,509,194 of NC_088684.1, forward strand.
CCTGAATTGTAACCACTTCATACAGTCACACTGTCAAATCTGTGATTGTTATTAATAATTGCTGATACAAGAACATTTTAAATTAACCAAACTGAGGACCATCCATACTAGCTTCATAACCATCCGTTCACCCACCAGTGGCTTTACCTCTGCACTCTCCCATCAACTGCAAACTGAACTTGCTCCAAACTTGCATTGTAGGTTGTTTTTCTGCCACCATCCCAATCCCTTTCCTGCTCAGTGTGAGGAGGATATGAATGTTTCCTTGGGGTAACTTGAGACAGCACTGTAGCATACTCTGCAGTCACTCAGAGCCAGAGGGAGTGCTAAAATGTAACCTGGCAATTGATGTTCTTCTCTCCTCCCCACTTTGTAGAGAAGAAGAGTGAAGATCCCTGGTGGATCTCTCTTGTTCCCCTCCCCTAGACTTTGGAAGGCAAGTATAGAAATGTGCCCTTTCTATCTCTTCTGCTCTTCCTCTGGCTCACTCAGCTACATTCCAAAGCATTTTTTGTGTGTGTGTGAGGGGAATTAGATCTCCTGATTTGGCTGCTTCCCTGCTCCTTCCACCTTGATGCTGAAAGAGGAGTGGTGATCCCCTCTTTGCTATAAATTGGCTCTGAAAGCTGCTTTGAATGTCAGCTGCTAATACCCAGTTTCAGATTTCACAAGCCTTCATTGTGTAAGAGGGTGGAGAGAGGGGGTGAATAAGCAACATGAATAGTGCTATTAAGTCAAATTGCTCATTAGCAACTTCATCCTTGTCTTTTTCAGTTCAGAAATTTAGTGCTTTTAGAGGTACCTCTTCCCCTCCACTCCCACAGGGTATTTTAACTTTTTTAAAGTACTGTATGTTATAAAGTGTGACCTGTACAGCACAACAGTAGGAAAAACTAGATTTGTATATGGAAGGGGTATTGTCTAAGTAGAGCAGGAAACAGGAACACAAGACAATTCCCAACTTCCCTACTAAGTTGTGTGGCCTTTGGAAAAATCACATAACTTACTTGTTTTAGTTTACTTCTCTGTAAAATGGGCACAGCAATGCATATGTGCACGTGGGCGTGCACATGGTGGATTGATTAAATAATTTGCCAGTTTGACACTGCAATCCTTAAAAACAACTAATCCTTAAAACACACAATTAGTCCTATTGACATCATTGCAACTGCTTTCTTGCATGAGAATTCCAGTGTTGGATACAGTGTCTGTATACCATTTTTAGATTCCCAAGCACAAGATGCTGTTCAATTGTATATTATTATATTGAGGTTTCTTTAAACAGTAAAGAGTCATCTGCACTTGGAAGAGGTGAATGATAGAGTCCTGGTTCTTTTCCACTACTATGATCTCTTGTTTTACTGGAAATCGTTTATGTGGTTTTAGAAACATTACAGAGACTCAATACCTTTTGGGAGCTGTAGCAGATGTCATTGGGCCAAATCCTGCCCACATGGGCATAGGACTGCTATACGGGCTTGATCCTGTTCCCACTGATGTCACTTGCAAAACTTCCACTGAATTCTATGGTGCAGGAACAATGCCTGAGTTAGTAAAGTGAGCAGGATTTGGATGATGGAAGGGGAAAAAACCCAACCACCTTACACAGAGCCTTGTTCAAAACCAGTGGAGTTTGTGAAAGATTCCCACTGACTTAAATGAGCTTAGGATCAGGCCCACACCCCCTTACTTGCATGAAATTTCAGTGGGAAAGTTCTCATTAATTCAACAGGAGCTGGATGGCCTCAAGTATCCTACAGATTCAAAGGGCCCTGTGTAGCAAACCCTCATGGTCATGAGTAACTTCACTCATGTAAATAGTTCAATTGAAACCAATGGGAACATTCCCTCCAATTGGGCTTTATACATGTGTATAAGCAGGGTTAAATCCTGGCCCTCTTCAAGTCAGTGAGTTTGTCATTGACTTCATTAAGGCTAGCATTTTACCAACTGTGTGAGCCATGCCGGTGAAAGGTCAGTTTAAACCCTGGTGTAACTATTAGCTTCAGTGAAGTTTGTCTTCTTACACTAGTTTATATCAACTTAATCATATTAAAAGTGCCCCTATGAACAATTTATCCAAATATGTCAAAATCTGATACAGCTGGTTTTTAAAAACAAACAAAAAAAACACTAGTTACAAAACAGTATAGCAGGGGTCGGCAACCTTTCAGAAGTGGTGTGCCGAGTCTTCATTTATTCACTTTAATTTAAGGTTTCGCGTGCCGGTAATATATTTTAACGTTTTTTATTAGGTCTCTCTCTATAAGTCTATATATAATATAACTAAACTACTGTTGTATGTAAAGTAAACAAAGTTTTCAAAATGTTTAAGAAGTTTCATTTAAAATTAAATTAAAATGCTGATCTTAAGTCGTCGGCCTGCTCAGCCCGCTGCCGGCCCGGGGTTCCGTTCACCTAGGCTGGCAGCGGGCTGAGCGGGGCCTGAGACCAGAACGTTGGCTGGCAAGGGACCGGCAGCCAGAACCCCAGGTTGGCAGTGGGCTGAGCGGGGCCAGCGGTTGGGACCCCAGCTGGCAAGGGGCCGGCAGCCAGAACCCCAGACCAGCAGCGAGCTGAGCGGGGTCGGGGGGGCCAGGGGCCTGGACCCCAGACCGGCAGCGGGCTGAGCGGGGCCGGCACCCCAGACTCATTTAGATACAACGTTCTGACAGTCTGGGGTTCCGTTCGCTGGCTCCTGCCAGCCAGGGTCCTGGCTGCCAGCCCCGCTCAGCCCGCTGCTGGTCTGGGGTTCTGGCTGCCAGCCCCTTGCCCCAGCTGCCGGCCCCGCTCAGCCCGCTGCCAACGTGGTGCCCAGGGTGGGGGGTGGGGATGTGGGGGGTGCAAGAGTCAGGGCATGGGGTGTGGGGGGTTGGGTATGTGTGGGGAGTGCAGGAGTCAGGGCAGGGGGATGTGGGTGGGGCTGGGTATGTGTGGAGGGTGCAGGAATCAGGGATGGGGTCGTGGGGGGGATGCAGGGGGCTGGGGTGCAAAGGGGGTGCAGGGGTCAGGGCAGAGGGCTGGGGGGGTGGGCTGGGATCAGGGGGGTGCTCCCAGCCCCCTGCCCCCTGAGCAGCTCACGGCAGGGGGCTGGAGGGATACGCCCCGCTCCTACCTGTCTCTTCTCTGCCTCCTTACCGGTCTGAGCAGCGAGGGCGCTGGGGCTGCTCTTCTCCCCTCCCTCGCAAGGGCCATTGGTGGCAGGGAGGGAGAGGAGGCGGGGCTCGACACAGCACGCTGGGGGAAGAGGCGGGGGAGGGGGAAGCTTGGCTGCCGGCGGAGCCTGCCTTACAGCAGCAGCCGGCAGGAGCAAGCTTGCTTCTGCCCCCTGCCCCCACCAGAGAGAGCGGTAGGCGGAGGGCGGAGAAGAGCGGGCTGGGTCGGGCAGGATTTTTAATGGCACGCTGCTGCCTGTCGGGGTCCGGCTCAGCCCACTGCCGGGGTTCGGCAGCGGGCTGAGCGGGACCCCGGCAGGCAGCAGTGTGCCATTAAAAATCGGCTCGCATGCCGTCTTTAGCACGCGTGCCATAGGTTGCTGACCCCTGCAGTATAGGTTGCTTAGAAAATTGCATTAGATGAATTTGTCATTCCAACAAGATATTGGTAATGAGACCAAAATTATTTCCCTACTTCACAAAATTCCTCTTAGCCAAATGGAACTGAGTTATTGCAAGGAGGTAGTACTAAACACACATAGTACAATGTATCTAAATGAGTCTGGGATTCTTATCTGGACATTTATTGTCTGGAACCAAATAATTTTGATACATGATAGATATAAAAATGATTTAGGCAATTTATTAACAGTTAGGGTCTCATCTCAACATAGCAATGAATATACATAATGTAATAGATGACATTATTTCTAAAATGTCAGTCTACAAACATTAGCGGACACTTTGAAATCAATTTTAAAGACAATGCTATAACTTTCAATGAATCTCCATGCTGAACCCAAAATCCTACTCTATCACACCAAGCTTGTACCTAATTATGAATTCCTTCTACTTACAACTTTCTTATTGAGTTCATCTATCCATTGCAAACCAGTTGTGAGTTTCACTTTTGCTGTACATTATGCATAGGGAATATAGAATTGTAGGATGCATCTACAGAAACACTGTTCTCCTCTGACTTGAACCCTTATTGTAACTTCTAAATTAGGATTGAGAGAGACTGATGATAGTAGTCTGTAAACTAAAAAGCAAACATCTGTAGGGAAATGAATCTATTTTTCCCACCCCACACACAGCTAGATCCACACAGACTGGAAAGAAAATAATGTCTCATGCTGAGAAAATTCTCTTCTTTAGAATGTATTGTTTAATTTATTTTCCCTGACAATTTTTTTTTAAATGGTGGTAAGAAAAATCTCCCTTGTAATTAAAGCGAAGTCAGTATCAACTAAGTCATCTAGCCCTCTTAAATGACAAGTATGTAATAAATGACAAAGTGCTTGAATGTCTGAACAGTCAATTTAAGCAGAGAAAGAGAAAAAAGGAACACTGAAAAAATGAATGATTCAAGCGCGGATCTGATTTGATTACACATGAATTTTAAATGAAATTATTTTTTTAGTTAATATGATAATTTGGCATTAAGCTGTGTACCAGAAAGTAACATTTGTATTTCTGTACTATTTTATCAATAGGACCTAATTTTGTAGACTTTCAGGTTGAATAATCTGATCTAATTTAGTTGAAATTTGACTGATAAACAAAATCCTGTGAAGTGCCCACGTCAATGGTAACTGATGATGCACCTTGAAGGATGAGTGCAAAAAAAAAAAAAAAAAAAAAAGATTTGGCTTACTTCTCTACTGTTAATTTGTGATTCAGGAAAGAACATGGCTATTTTTTCTTACTTATTAGCATATCAATAGAGGCCTAATTTTGTAGGCTTGTTTACTAAAAAAATCTGATGCAAGTGAAAGAGAGGTTTGACTTATTTCCATATCCGTCTCTCTATATGATCTGGACAGCAATGTCCCTCTTATTAATGAGAGCTCAACCTTATAGCAACAAACCTACAAAGTAAGTAGGTGTAAATTTATTTCTGTTTGTCTGGAAAATAATTGCAGTTTGACTTAATTCTATTAGTTGCAAGAATTAATACACCAGAAAGAAATTTTGTATGATTTTTTTAATTTTATTGCATACTTGTCATATAATGGAGCTTGATGACTTAGATTATACTGACTTTGCTTTAAATTGCCTTTATAAGGTTGGCAGCATGATTCAAGGATTACAATGGAGGAAAGGGAGTTAAAAAACAACAAAAAACACCTAGATTATATTAAGGGGTTTCAGCTGGTTCATTGTTGGACTTCGGTTAAGTCACCAGCCTCTCTGTGGGTCATCTTCCCCTTGTGCAAAGTGGGGATAATAGTATTTACCGACCTTTGAATGCGAAATCCTGTGTATGGATGATTGGGAAGCTAACAGGTGCTGGGAGGAAGGGGAAGGATAGGTTGTGGAGATGTAAACCACTAGTGTTGGGTGGATAAGAGCTTTACAGACTATACCATACAAAATAATTATTTTCACCTACTACCTACAGGAATGTCCTCGGGGACACAATGTAGCAAGTTAACAGGTACGGTGACCAGACAGCAAGTATGAAAAATCGGGATAGAGGTGGGGAGTAATAGGAACCTATATAAGAAAAAGACCCAAAAGTCAGGACTGTCCCTATAAAATCGGGACATCTGGTCACCCTATTAACAGGGCACAGCTACGTTACAACCCTGTCTAGGACAGGAAGCAAAGAATGTCTTATCCAGTCAAAACTGCTGGAGGAATCTGGTTTAAGCCAAGTTACATCATTACCCATTTACTTCACATGTATTATTAGAACAGTGTATGAAATTGAAATTTTCATGGCCAGTAGTGATTTGGACCTTTGATTTATATTGTATGGCCAGGGACTTTAATCCCTCTGGGCTCAATCTTGCAAGATGACGAGTGCTCTCAATTCTCATTGCAGTTGATGGGAACAGAGAAGGAGTGCTTCACGGAATATACGCAACATAATGTTTAATAAGCACTCAGGTCAGAAGATACAGCACTTTTGTCAACTGTCCAAGAAGTACAGAGGTTGCCATTTCAGCAATCACCCCAAGGATTGAATTGAGGCCCTCCTAAACTGAAAAGGATGAGTCTTCATTTTAAGAGCCAGGCTCTCATGCAGAGAGCTGTAACTGTCACATCCTGTGCAGACAGGCACAAACTAGGGTCGCCAATTTTGGTTGGACATATTGCTGGAGGTTTCATCGCATGACATAATCTTTAATTAATGATTAATCTTTAATTCCTGGAGACTCCAGGACAATCCTGGAGGGTTGGCAACACAGAGGGGACACAGCACACGCTCTCCAGTAGGTTGCACAAGCACTCAACTCAGGATTATGGAAACATACAATTAACACTGGGCCTGTTTACGGCCTTAAAATAGATATTAGCAATTACAAATATTGCATCACAACATTTGCATAGTCTCTCTCATGCCAATACTGTGAGACCTTCACTAACACTCAGCAGCTTGCATGACTGGGCCCTTAATTTTGATACCACTGCTCTCAGTATTTGTTTTTGTATTAGAACACGTTTTTAATTTCCTAGACACCAACCATGTGCATCTTCCTCCTTGTGGTTAGGTCTAACAGGGAAGCCAAGATAGACATAGAAATGCAGAGAAATCAAGCAACAAAAAGGGAACCAGCATGTCTAGAAAATGCTCCAAACCTTGTTTCCTGTTAACAGTGTGTCCTCTGACCAAATCAACAGGCGAACACTAGCGGGGGGATTCGAACTAAGATTCGCAACTTCAGCTACGCTATTCGCATAGCTGAAGTCGAAGTATCTTAGTTCGACTTACCTGGCCGTCCTCACGGCGGCAAGTCGACCGCCGCGGCTCCCCCGTCGACTCCGCTTACTCCTCCTGCCGAGGTGGAATACGGGCGTTGATTAGGGGATCGATTTATCGCGTCTAGATGAGACGCGATAAATCGATCCCTGATACATCGAACACTACCCACCAATCCGGCGGGTAGTATAGACGTACCCTTAGAGTTGATATGTTCACTTAATTATGGCCTTCTTGTTCTTTTTACCACAATTTTGAACATGACAGAAATTAAACCATTCTTTGGCTATCATTAGAATGCTTGTGTCTCTTCCTATATTATTTTTACAAACATTCATGGAAGTTCACAACATACAAACAAGCAGTGTTAACTGCAGCAAATACTTAATTTATAAAACATGGCTATAATTATAACACTAGCTATGACAGCTTCCAATAGCAGATGCATTTATTAAAGTCCCTCATGATGACTTCATATAGGAAATACCCAAGTATTTTCCAAATATATCAATTTCAATCTATTGATTTTATTAGCAAAGTATACAAAAACAGTTTCCAAAAACAACACTGTTGCATTTCTTTCCAAGCATGTGCAACATGGGGCTCTAATATTAAAGAAAATATAATTTTGCTCCTATCACATTTTAGATTATACACACTCACCCTTTATTTGGTTTAAAAGGTTTTACTGATCTTAAACCTCCAACTCTATATTAATAATTCAGTATAAAATTATAATAGCTGCAAACATATTACCAAACACATTGAGTACACATGTAATAGTGTATTATTATTAATTTGTATTACTGCAGTGTCTACAAGTCCTAGTCATGGACCAGGGCCCCATTGTGCTACGTTCCATACAAACCCAGAACTGTAAGTTGGCCCCTACCCCAAGGAGCTTAGAATTTAAGCAGCAGGATATACTGTAGTTTTAACATATGATGAAAACTTTGGTTTGTTTTCCAGAAGTTGCATACACAGACTCCACAACATCAAGTGCCAAAGAACATAACATTTACATTGTGAGCAAAGTGTAGTTAAACCATCTGCTGAAGTATTTTAGTAGCCCCATTACTTCAGAAAGACAGTATTTTAGATGAAAATGGTCACAGCTATGAATCTTATCACTGTCAAATTTAGGTTACATAGATCAAGGTTCTCTTATGCAATACTTTGGCAATATGAAGATTTCCAAAAGTACAAGCAAACTTTTAAAAAATAAAATATGAAAATATTACATCAGCAAGTTCCATATCTTATTAGCAATATAGAGTCAGTGACAAAAACTGACATCAGTAGACCCTCATTACTTTACCCATGTTTTGTGAAATGGAAATAGACACCTTCATGGGACCAGAGAACTTATACAGATTGAATAGTTAATTTGAGCTAGTATCTAACATAATTCACCCAAATAATTTGAATGAAATAAACATGGAAAATATTTTGTAAAAATATAACTAACATGAGATTCACACAATCTTGATTATTCATTCTTTGTCAGTACAATCTGACCAACTGGAATCTGTAGTTATTTGTGTCATCAGAAAAATATTTTAAACTTTTTTCACCTGATGATACTAACACAAATTGACAATTCTAACTACTGTACACCAGTCAAACAGCCTGCACATCACAGCTTAATTTGCAACCATACATTTTACTTTTTTGGTCTAACCAGTTTAGAAAGATTGACAATTCTTCTGCCTCCCAGAGTCAACAGCTCAATACACAGTTAAGCAAAATAGTATCTATAGCTCCCATTCAAATACAAAGCATTTGTGACCTTCTGGACCTTGCAGTCACTGAAAATTCTGTGGAACCTAACTTTAGAAGTGGTCATCCTATTTAAAATTAAGGTTGGCAAGTAGATAAAACACTCTTCATTGAGGAGCTGGGTTATTGATGAGCCACACAGAAGTCAAAAAGATCATACAATTGAGTTAGCAACCTCCTAGGCTCCCAATATTCAGGTTCTTCTGTCCCTGAGCCATAGAGCAAGCAAGGGTTAATCCAGCTCTAGACTGGAGTAACTCTCCTGCATGATCATAGGCAGATAATTGGATAGGTTCAGCAACTCATATTCTAGGCTGGGTTTTCTTTTCTTTTTTTAACTAACCCATGACTCAGAAAGCAGTGCTTCTCACATTCAGTTGCTGTATTGCAGCACCAGTTCTTCTCCCCTATTGCTTTTTATTTTTGTTTCAGCTGCTCTAGTTTTTAGGAGACAAATCCTTTTCTTACTCTTTTTTTCCAGCCTCCAGAATGGAAACTGGGATGAGAATAATGGGTTAGATCCTCAGCTGATACAAGTCAGTCTAACTACCCAATTTACACCAGCCTGTGTTTTGACTCAATGACTTCAGGCTGCTGCTCCTTTTAGTTATAAAAGCAAGATTTTCAAGTACTCAGCATTCATAAAAGCTCCCTTTTAGACTCCAGAATAGAGCTACTCAAAAAAATAAACACACACACACACACAAAACCACCACACCTCAGAACAACAACAAGTTTTAGAAAATTCATTTTTGTTGAAATCTAGAAGTGTCAATGTCAATAAGATTCAGTGGGAAAAGTCAAAACAAATCATTTTAGCTTTCTCATTTAATTTAAAAAATGTCAAAATTTTTAATCTGGATAAAGAAAGTGTTTTGTTTTGACTTTTTGGATTAATTTTATTATTGAAACAAAACATTTTTACTTTATCAAAATGAAACTAATGATATTAACACTTAGTTTTAATAATTCCAAACTGAATTTATTCAGAGTTTACATTTTGTAGGTGATTTTGAAATGACAGCTTTTTGTTCCAATGTGTAATGAAAACAAGTTTAGAAATATCAAACATTTCTGCAGAATGGTAATTCTGGTTTCCGACCTGCTCACCCTAACTCAGAGCCAGATTTGCTAGAAATCTCATCACCCAATCACATTTAAAAACCTAGCGTTGATTGTGGTGCTGTGCTCCCTTTGAAAACTCTGCCCTTCGGCACTCCACAGCTTCCATAGGATATAGCAGTGGAGTGGGTTTCTTATTTGAAAGTTTTTTTTAAATTAGTGCCTTTCTTCTAGCAGCAAACTTCATACATTTCTTTATTCAATTTAAGGTACATCAAAATGATTGGGCTACCTTAATAAAGTTTATGAAACCATATTTTTTCTTTTTTTCGCAAAGAAAACAGTTCAATCATCCAAAATTTTCTTTGCCATCTGTAGGGTCAGACATTTTATGCACATTCCTTTTCTCTTTTAAAGCATGTATGGATTGACACAGGGCCAGATTTTTTACTCCTGACGTCTACTGGTGAGCAGTTACTCACACAGTTTGAATATTCTCCCCATACATATTCGTAGGATTGGCTGGGCTATAGTGTTGACAACAGTGGGGCACAAAAGTCTGCAGCTCAAGAACCCAACCCCTGTAGATTCCAGGCAGTTGTGCAAAGAGACTTCTCTATACCACTCTGCAGCCCATCCAACCCTGAGATGCAGCAGCATGACAAGTCCTGTTGCTGGGCTGCAGCTATAAAATGGGGATAATGATAATTAATAAATTACATTGAAGTCTATGGATGAAACATGCTGCATATGAGCTAGGTATTATTAGCAGTTTGCAGAATTCTGGTATATTCCATGATCCCATGAAGATCTTTTCCTTGAAGATCAAACAGTCTGTGATGGGCAACCATGATGGTCAGCATAGCTCCCATCCCTACCCTTAGCCTAAACACTTCTGGATTTTTAGGGGTGGGGGATGAAAAAAAAATCTGTTTAGCCCCTTTTCTACTCCGCACGGACGCATCTTATCTTTCATTGTGGATATGCTCCCGTCTACCATGCAGTAATGGGGAGAATGTTTGTTTGCTTCCCCCCCCCCTTGTTTTCTTTTACCATAAGATGATGCCTTCAATCAAGAATCTCAGATATGAAGTAAATATTACTCAACTTTTATAATTTTTAAAATAAAAATACCTGCTTAGGAAAAATAAGACAAAAAGTATTATTTACAAGTGCTGAAGAGCAACCATACCACAAACCTCATTAAAAGTGACACCAGGACAATTTTACTTTACTGTATGCAGGTTATGGTTAAAAGTAACTTTCACATATCTGCATGCACAATTGCTATGAGATCTTGCATAAATGTGTGTTCAGGTTTTTTCCTTTAATCAGAGCTATTAAGCAAACCAAACTGATTTAGAAGTAGAAATAACAGGCTATGCTTGTAAATAATACTTTTCTTCTCAGGAAACAGGGTATTTTTTCAAACATATGAACTGTGGTAAAATGCCAGACATGCCATTGATACTCTATTTGAAACTGTTCAAGAAAGTCTCAATGCTTTGCTTGTCTTTCTTTGTGTCTTTACTTAAATGAAACATTAGCTAGTAGATTCTTTTTCACTCCTACATGCACACTTGGAACAATTGTTTCTGTTCCTCATAGTTATGAAAAAGTTGTATTTATAGCTCAGCTGACAGTTTATTTTTCTGTTATTACATTTGTCTTTTTGTTCAATTGAGCCCATACATTTTTCATGTAGCTGCTGCCTGCAACTGGGCATACTTACCAGACATTAGGGGATGCATTTTGTACACATCACCATACATGTAAAACATAAATCATACACAATGAATCCCAAGAGACTCTGCTCGTACAAGAGAGCTATTGAACTAAATTTGTCCTTGGTAAATTTCAATGACTACAGGTCAGTGATGAAAGTAGCCCAGTATTTATCAGTGAAGAGCCTCAACCAAACCCTGGGTCAGGCCACACCACCTTTTGTGAATCTTAGTTCATGATTCACATCCAATTTTCACCCTCTATGCCCATCTCTAGTACCGTAACCGTACCATATAAGTTTGATTCTCTCCCTTCAGTTCCACAAAAAAGTAGGCATGGACATTCAAGGATCTATATTTCCTAAGTTTCCCCCCCAAAAAAACAGCAGATATCAGCTTGACATGAAAGTCAATGAAGTATATTTGTAGGATAGAGCAACTAGCTCTGGAGTTTAGGACAAGGACATTTAAATCTAGCCTTGGTCAGTATATAGTGAAAGTTGCTATCATCTAATTTTGTTCCATTACCTGTGTGTAATGCGTTAATGACCATAAGTCAGATTGTTCACATCTCAAAGCATCATCTCAATTTGCACTATAACTGGCAACCTTATTGGCAGTGAGAGAGCAGAGTCCAGAGGTTAGAGCTTTAGGTTCCAATCCCTGTTACATCACAGACTTCTTGTGTGACCATGGACAAGTCTCTGACAAGTCACTTAGCCTCTATGTGCCTCAGTTCACTGTCTGGGAAATGAGGATAACAGAATTTCTCTACCTTACAGGGGTGTTGTGAGGATAGATATATTAAAGATAGTGAGGTGCTCAAATACTATGGTGATCAGAGCCACATAACTAGGTAAGACGGTCTCATTAGAGACCAAAGGAGGACAGCACAAGCAGCATGGAGACTGAACTTCGCTTTTGCCACTAAAGTTTGTCCCACACCAAAACAGTTGAGTAATACTGGTAGATTAGTATGCCAGTGTTTTTTTCAGATTGTTAGTTTCCAAAAGTTTCAGATATTTCAGCTTTTCAGCCTGATTCTCATCTAGGGCTAGTGTTCAACCTTTCTTTAAAATAAATAAAAATAAAAATCAAGTGCCAGGTTTCTCAAGCACCAAAAAATACTTTTATCTTTAAAAATGTTCTCTTCAGTGGGAGTTGGATAAGGACTTAATTCACAATGAGGTCTCTCTTTTACTAGAGTGAGAAAATGTGGTGTCTACTGTATTTGTAAAATAACGTGAGAGCCAAATCCTGCAAGGGAATCCACAAGGGCTGAGCTGAAAGGATCCCTCTTCAGCACAATGGCCTCGGTTAGCAGTTTCAAACATTGGAATTTCAGTATCCCTAACTTGATATTTGAGAAAAGTATCTTTTACGCAAAAACAATGTTACTTTCAATATATTTTCATTGAGTTACAATCAAACTTCAGAGCGGACAATTTCTGGCTCTTATCAGAAATTATTCATGCTCCAAAGAGGGGTAATATGAAGAAATGACAAATTATTTCCCCCCTACAAAATAGTGTATCACAATACTTAAACATTTCTTGACACATGATAGAGCCTGTATCAGAAGCCAACATCTGTACTCCAGGTTAATTCAGTCATACATTTCTACCAGAAAGATCTGAATTTTATATTTTTAAAAAGAGTGTATGCTTTTGGCACTTTACAAAGATAGCCAAGCTATAAGCATATGGCATCACACAATGACGACAAGTACATAGATTGACATTCCATGTTTAATATAAAACCAAAACCAGTTTTCCTTCTCCACTTAGGATAGAAGGAATGAATTTACTTCAATCTCAGAACATCATTCATTATGGAATTGATGTCTGCACTGGTAATTCACTGTAGGTTTGCCTGTATTAACCACCAGAAAAATTGTTTTTGAATTCAAGATAGCAATATCCTATATCACATCCAGAACTTCAAATGAATACCTGGGGATGGAATAGTGTTCACTTAAAAAATCAGGTCACTCTTCATCAAGGACTGGGCAATATGGCTTAGGGCCCAATTTTGCAATCCTTATTCACTTGGAGTAGCATTTATTCATGAGAGCAGACACTATGATTTCAATGTAACTATTTGAATAAACAAGTGCAAAGTGCTAGTCAAAGTAAGCAGATGTGGCCTATCTGCCAGACAATTAACTATGTCAAAAATCCACTGGCACTCCTTCTCACAATAAAATGAATTTACTATTCTGGATCCAAAATTGTGATTTTACTATTAAATATTGATAATACAAGTCCCACTGTCCTTGTTACTTCGGAAGTCTTACCTACAGGCACAGATGAACACATTAAACAGGTAGTACACCATATATGTTTTTTTAAAAAGACATCTAGTGAAAAGGAAAGACAGGTTGAAATTATGATTTGCATGGTTTAACAAATATCAATTTAACTTTTAACACCCAGGCTAATCTGGAAGGATTTACCACCTCCAGGACTAGTCTGTTCTGCAGGGGTACTGTAGCACAAGAGTTTGTGATAGAGACTGAAGTGGCCAGAGTAGAACTGGTTGGAGAGGTCAGTCCCACTCAGCCTCACTTTCCTGAAACCATCCACCTCTAATCTGTGTGAAAGTCTTGCCAGATTCCCTGCTGCCATCTATCTTGTCTTATATTAGGAGTGGGCAGGCTGCTAAGAGTAGCAGCAGCAACTGAGGTAAACAGAAGAAAAGTGGCGAAGAAATAGGAAGCAATTCTATGCTCCAACGCTGGCTGGAGTGAGCTCTATTTGATTGGAGGGGAACCAGCTATAGCACCTTCCAGTGTGTATGTGGAGTGAGGAGGAGGGTCTCCAAAGATGAAATGTGGCAGGGGGAAGGAGGGCAAATGAAAAGTAGGAACCAAGAGATGACAGATGAGGAGTTAGGTCAACTTCCACTCTTCAGCTCAGAGCCCAGTTCATTTTTAAGGTTGTATGAGTTAATATTGAGTACAATACAAACAACATAGCTTCAAAAAAAAAAAAAAAAGACATGTTTCATTTGTTATGTTCCAGGAAACACTAGATTTCATATATACCAGAGGAGGCATAATTATCTATTTCCAACATTGCTTGTCCTCCAAAATGGTTTCTCACCCCCTTCTCGATTTCTTTGTATTACTCTCAGGGCTGGCCTTACCATGATGCGAACTGAGGTGGCCGCCTCAGGTGCCAGACTGGGGGGAGGGGGGAGGTGCCACTAGGACCCAGAGTGTAGAAAATAGTGTCTGCTGCTGGTGCATATGTATTTTCTCTGCTCTAGATGCACAGAGATGGTGGAGTGCTGTGCTGGAGGAAGGAGGGCACAAGAGACATAACAGGCAAGCAGGAGAAAAGGTGAGAGGGAATAACAGAAAGCAGCAGGAGCTGCAGGGAGAGAGAGGAGGAGGAGCCTCTTATGTACCTCTCTAGCCCCTCCAGGAGCCTGGACTGATTAACACCAGCTTCTCAGGGAACTTCCTGTTTCCTGCTGCTTCCCTGAACCCACTTGTGGAGAACAGGCAGTCAACTGAAGTAATAGGAGCCAGTTAGGCCCTTAGACGCTGATATTTTCCCTCACTCAGGCCCTGCTACCAGCCTGCTTATTTGTCCCCTTCAATTGAATGTTAAGAGCCACTACAGCTGGCACAGAACAGCAGTCATGAGTGAAAGAAGAAAATGCCCCTCGGGGGCAGCATTCAGAAAAAGAAAGAAAGCAAAGGAAGCTTTTCTATCTAAGCAGGAAGGAGATACATAGATACAAATGTTCACGGTGAGTCTTCCGGCCCCAGTGAGAATGTGAGCGGTGAGGAGCTGCCTGATCTTCCAGTTAGTCAGAGTGCAGGTGACCTGGCAGCTACTGAAGCATCCATATCTCCATCTCAAATGGATGTAACCATGCACATTCCTGAAGAAAAGTGTATATCAGAGAAGAGTGTGGTGGAGACGCAAGAAACAGCTGCTGCTGAGTTTAGTTCCTTAAGTCTAGATGATCCAGGACTGTGGACCCACTTGAGCAGTAGCCTGAGGGACTTCCTTGTACTGCACAAGCCACAGCAAGTGAAAAACTTCATGTTCCCCAAAGACAATGAAAACAGAAGTTTCCATCCAACACATTACTGGTGTGAAATCCCCAATGGTGACAAAGTAGAGAAACCATGGCTTATGTACTCAAAAACCCAGAATGCTGCATTGTAGTGGGGCGGCTGCTGTAGTCCCTGAGAGTATGGGCTGCGGCAGGCCAGTGGGGCTGCGCAGACACACAGCCAAACGGAGAAGGGCTTATTGGGAGCCAATCAGGGTACAGATTGGAGGCAGCCAATCAGGGCCAGGCTCAGCCCTATAAAAGGCTGCTCAGGAAGAGCAGCAGGCAGTCTGTCCCAGGCCTTTGACAGGGGAAGGTCTGTCTCCAGAGCAGGGAGACTAGCACCGCGGACAGCACAGTGCTGGCCAAGCTCGGGGAGCAAAAGGGAGCTCTAACCTGAGGCCTGCCAGGCTGCAGGCCCTGAAGAGAAGGGCCTAGTGGGTGCAAGGGGCCATAGGGGAAGCAGCCCAGGGAAGTAGGCAGATGGAGGGGAGGGAAGGAGGACAGTGAGGCTGCCGCCAGAGGGTCCCTGGGCCGGGACCCAGAGTAGAGGGCGGGCCTGGGTCCCCCCCCTTCAGTACACCCAGCCATCGGCCATAGGGAGCGGCCATCATAGACCCGCCAGATCCCTGACAAGAAGGGATTAGACTCAGAGGATGTGGTTGGACATGGTGGCTGGAATGTAGGACTGCTGATCACCCGATCCCCGGAAGGGGGTGTGGATGGACTGAGGGGCACTGCCGGAGGGCAGTGGTCCTGAAGAGGACGCCGCGAGTTGGTGAGCGACGTGGGCTCAGACGCCAACCGAGGGCAAGACAACAGACGGGACACCATCAGGAGGGGGCGCTCCTCTGGACAGAGCTAATTCCCGGAGTAACCAGTAGGCGGCATCGCGGTGGTGAGTCCCAACCCTGTTACATGCATACTGTTTTTGTTGCAAACTCTTGCAGTCTAATGTTCCAGCCTCATTGGGTTCTACAGGAACAAAGGACTGGAAAAATCTGGCTAGAAATCTGGCATGCCATGAGAAGGCAGCAAATCATCAGAGAGCATTCCATAGATGGAAAGAGCTTGAGATGAGACTAAGGTTAAAGACCACCATAGATGATCAGCATCAAGAGAAGATTGCATCAGAGTCTCTTTACTGGCAAAATGTTCTGAAAAGGCTCATTGCCATTGTGAGAATGCTTGCTACCCAAAACCTGGCACTTCAGATCAGCTGTATGTGCCAAACAGTGGAAACTTCCTTAAAATTGTGGAGCTGATGGCTGAGTTTGATGCTGTACTCCAGGAGCATCTAAGAGTCACCATCCAAGAAATGTACACACCACTACCTTGGAAAAACTATTCAAAATGAGATCATACAGTTACTGGCAACAAAAGTCAAACAGAAGATTGTGGCAGATCTGAAGTCAGCAAGATATTACTCTGTTATTCTGGACTGCACACCTGACATCAGCCATACGGAACAAATGACTTTAATGGTGCGTTTTGTAACAACAACAGAACCTAGTGAAAATGTCCCTGCAATGGTGACTGTCAGAAAGCATTTTCTAGAATTTATTGACATTGATGATACTACAGGAGCTGTAGTATCATCAAATGTGCTTCTTAAAAAGCTGGAAGATACAGGAATTGTGATAGCTGACATGAGAGGTCAGGGCTAGGATAATGGTGCCAACATGAGAGGAAAGAACAGAGGAGTGCAGACATGGATCCGAGAGTTAAACCCTCAAGCTTTTTTTGTCCCATGCAGTTTTCATTCATTGAACTTGGTGGTCAGTGATGCAGCATCAGCTTCTAGTGAGGCTTCTGAATTTTTTAATGTCATTCAAAGCAACTATGTATTTTTCTCTGCATCAACTCATCGATGGCAAATTTTGAAGCAACATCTGGGAACCTCCTCTCTGACACTGAAACCACAGAGTGCCACACAATGGGAAAGTTGAGTGGAGGCAATAAAGCCTATCAAACACCAAATTGGGAAGATAGATGATGCCATAGTTGCCATTATGGAGGATAATTCTATGATAGGAACTGTTTATGGGAGAACAGTGGCAGAGGGAAATGGAATCACCAGAAACATACATAACGTCAAATTTCTGTGTGACTTTGTGTTGTGGCATGGCATACTGTTTCAAATAAATGTTGTAAGCAAGAGACTCCAAGGTGTTGACCTTGATATATCTGGAGCAATGGAACAACTAGACAAAGCAAAGTCATACCAACAGTCTTACCAGTCAGATGAGGGATTTCAAAACCTTCTGAAAAGTGCACAGAAGTTGGCAGAGGAACTTCACACTGAAGCTATTTTCCCACCCATTCAAGAATACAAGAGTCACTGAAGAAGAAGACATTTTGATTACGAGGCACGGGATAATCCCATAAGAGACCCCAAACAACAATTCAAAGTTTAATTCTTTAACCAGGTGCTAGATTGTGCAATACAGTCAGTTGAAGAACGTTTCATGCAGCTCAAGGAACACAGCAGTATATTTGGGATGTTGTATGATATTCCAAAACTCCTCACTATACCTGAAGACCTACACCAGCAATGCAGGGCACTAGAGACAGTGACACATGATCACATGCGCAATATTGATGCGAGTGATTTAGGTGATGAACTGAAAGCCCTTTCAAGATACATTTCAGCAGGATCAACTCCAAAGGCTGTTCTGGAATATATGTGCACAAATAAGATGACCACCCTCTTTCCAAATGCTTTTGTTGCTCTGCGCATACTTCTAACCCTTCCTGTAACAGTTGCCAGTGGAGAACGCAGCTTCTCCAAGCTGAAGTTAATAAAAACACATCTACGCTCCACAATGACACAGGAAGGCTGGTCAGCCTTGCAACCATCTCAATAGAGCATGAGCTGGTCCAGACTGTGGACCTTCAGGAACCAGTTCAAATCTTTGCAACCAAGAAGGCACGGAAAGCACCACTTTGATTATTCAAACAGATAAAAATGCCAGTGTTTACTATGAAGACAAAAGTTTCATTTGCTGTTCAGGCATTTCAAAGTTACTTAAAATTTTTGAACAAGGCATTTTAAGGTGGTAGTGGTAGGTAGCAGAGTAGTACCATGAGAGGAGTAGAACAGGAAGAAGGCAGAATTGAAACCTTTCAAAGTTTTGGCCCAAGCAAGGGGGCACGGGGGTGTCATTTGAGCTCCCCGCCTCAGGTGCCAAAATGTTGTGGGCTGGCCCTGATTACTCTAGTAATTTCTTTAAGAATCTGTTAAAATTCTATGACAAGAATATATCCCGGTACTTTAATAAAATAAATGATATTATTGTAATCAGTTAAAAAACCCAACTCTCAAACGCTTTTTTTTTTTTTTTAAATCTGCTTTTAGATAAGTGGATCCATTATACTCACAGAATTCATAGGGGCCAAACTTAGCTCATTGAAAAATAGGATCAAAACCATCTTAGTCTATAATAGCTCAAAGAGTTAGTTGACATCAACAGAAGGTAAGCATAGGAAAAATGACATAAAAGGACATGTATACTGTGGAAGTCCATAGAAAGTAGTTTCACATTGTGCCTACATCATTCCTGGAATGATTCCTTTGAGATCAGAGGCTTGTTTTCAAATTTAAGAAGCAGCAACTAAAGACACAAAAAAATGACTGAAGGCTGTGCCAAAGTGTTAAGATAAAAAATGAGAAAGGGAAAATGAAACAAAAGGCATAGGGTCTATTGTAACTTCTGAATCTAAAGGGTAGCACCCAAGTAGCAGTAGCCAGAGGCATTCTGCCTGCAAATTACTAAGACTGGCAACATGCCTCTCTCTAGACATATCTATTGGCCATGATACCACTTCTTTATCCCTTGTAGCAAGAGAGTACATACAAATCTCAAGACTGTACCAGTGTGCAAAAGGCAGCCACAATGGGAAACCAGAATCTGGCCCTTACTCTAGAAGATAATCAGTACTATATCATGAGGTTGTTAATTCTTCATCTACTGGTTTTCCACTTATCTTGCTATAGTTATTGGGCTGAATGTTCAGAAGTGTTAGGCTCCAAACTTCCATTTAAATTAATCAACTCTGTGACGTGCAGTCTATGGTTTTATAAAAACATGATAATAAGTGAATATAATGTAACTGGGATAGTTTTATAAAAATTTGATAATAAGTGACTATAATGCAAATGAGGTATGCTTTGTGCAAAAGGTCTCTTGTAAGGTATCATTACAAAGCTCATAATCTACTGAGTGTGATCATCCTATTTGTAGAAATGTACCACTCTTGTATCTAAAACTAGAAATATAAAACATAACTCTGAGGGCCTATTGTAATTATGTAAAGTGTGGGCCATTAATGATGGTTTGGAATCTTGATGACTCCCATTAACAAGGACCATTGTCTGCAGATGACTGTGTTTACCTGTGAGTCTTCCTGTATGTGTGTGTGCTGGCAAGTGAGTAATGAAGTCTTGCAGTGACCTGTGATCATGTCACCTGAACTGGAATCCATCTTTAACCTGGTGCTTTTCCAGTGAGGAGGGGTAGAAACCCAGAGGGACAAAGGGTTCCCGCCTTATGCAAAAGATATATATATAAAGGGGTGGAACAGAACAAAGGGGGGAGAGAAGCCATCATGAAGAATCCCCTAGCTATCACCTGAGCTGGAACAAGAGCTGTACCAGGGGAAAGAATTGTGCCCAGGCCTGGAAGGTGTCCAGTCTGAGAAAAACTTACTGAAACATCTCCGAGGGTGAGATTATCTGTATTTAGTTTGATTAGACATAGATTTGCGCATTTTATTTTATTTTGCTTGGTGACGTACTTTGTTCTGTCTGTTACTACTTGGAACCACTTAAATCCTACTGTCTGTATTTAATAAAATCACTTTTTATTTAGTAATTTACTCAGAGTATGTATTAATACCTGGGGGAGCAAACAACTGTGCATATCTCTCTATCAGTGTTATAGAGGGCGAACAATTTATGAGTTTGCCCTGCATAAGCTTTATGCAGGGTAAAACTGATTTATCTGGGTTGAGACCCCATTGGGAGTTGGGCATCTGAGTGCTAAAGACAAGCACACTACTGTGAGCTGTTTTCAGGTAAACTTGCAGCTTTGGGGCAAGTGATTCAGACCCTGGGTCTGTGTTGGAGCAGACTGGAGTGTCTCACTCAGCAAGACAGGGTGCTGGAGTCCTGAGCTGGCAGGGAAAACAGAAGCAGGGGTAGTCTTGGCACATCAGGTGGCAGCTCCCAAAGGGGTTTCTGTGATCCAACCCGTCACAAACTCCTTTTAAAGTATTCAGCTCTTTCTCAGTTAAATATTGCAGGGTCTCATTGAAGTCAATGAGGGTTTTGTGACTGACCTCAACTGGAGATGGATCAAGCCCTCCTTGGATATCTATTAATTGTTGGGGCATACCTAGCACATTCAGCAACTCTGTAGGTGTGTTCTTCTTGGACATATCAGGAATGAACAGCAGCAGTTGGCAAGCTTGAAGAATTTGAGAGAATAAAAAGCATTTTAAACGCTGTTTTAATTTTGCTTCACATTTGTAATAAGGGTGTAATTCAGCTATTTAGCTTCGAGACTGCCACTTTTGAGCTTTAAGCATGTATTGTTGTCAGGCACAGTGCTGTACCTGACATAAAAAGAATCCCAGTATCCCAAGCAGCCCCCTGCAGGGGATGATGCAGATTTGTACCTGCAAGCAGGAGCTTTTAGAAACAGGTGCTTTGACAATTTTAACCTAAGTCTCACTTAGAAAAGTGATTTAGGCACTTCGGCTCAGATTTTTTAAAAGGTATTTAGGCACTGCTTTTCAGTTTTCCGTGGCTAAGGCTCAGATTCAGAGAGGTACTTCAGTGCCCAACTCCCATTGAAATCAGTGGGATTTAGGTGTCTAAAAAGTTAAACTTTTGAAATCTGGACCTAAGTGATTTAGTACTTGTTTACATAACTAATTAGAACACAGCAAGCTGGTGTGTGACTCTACCCCCAAACTAGCCTGTTGCTGTCTATCTGTCCATATGCAGTTAATGTGCTTTGAGCTAGCCTGGTTTCAAAGACTAGATCAAAGCACTAACAAAATGTTAATAGGTTAGAAACAGGATGCACGTGGACACTTGGACCACAGCAGGTCTGTGCTGGATAAATTCACACCCCAGTTTGTCACAGTTTAATTGTTCATGTAGACAAGCCTTTAGATATCTAAGTCACATTTGCAAAATGGATGTAGGCACTGAGGGGCCTAAGTCACATCTAAAGTCAACTGGACTTGGGTTCCTAAAACACACAGGATAAAATGATCAAAGTCACCTTTGTGTTTAAGTAGGAACATTAATTCTCAGAACACAAATGCAGCCATTTCAGAGCAGTTCAGTATCTGTCATAACTATAAAGGGAAGGGTAACAGCCCTCCTGTGTACAATACTATAAAATCCCTCCTGGCCAGAGACTCCAAAATCCTTTTACCTGTAAAGGGTTAAGAAGCTCAGGTAACCTGTCTGACACCTGACCCAAAGGACCAATAAGGGGACAAGATACTTTCAAATCTTGGTGGGGGGAAGGTTTTTGATTGTGCTCTTTGTTTTTGGTGGTGGTTCGCTCTTGGGACTGAGAGGGACCAGACATCAATCCATGCTCTCCAAATCTTTATGAACAAGTCTCTCATATTTCAAACTTGTAAGTAAACAGCCAGGCAAGGCGTGTTAGTTTTATCTTTGTTTTCTCGACTTGTAAGTGTACCTTTTGCTAGGGTGTTTACCTCTGTTTGCTGTAACTTTGAACCTAAGGCTAGAGGGGGTTCCTCTGGGCTCTAAGTTTGATTACCCTGTAAAGTTATTTTCCATCCTGATTTTAGAGATGATTTTTACCTTTTTTCTTTAATTAAAAGCCTTCTTTTTAAGAACCTGATTGATTTTTTCCTTGTTTTTAGATCCAAAGGGGTTGGATCTTGATCCACCAGGAGTTGGTGGGAGAAAGGAGGGGGAATGGTTAATTTCTCCTTGTTTTAAGATCCAAGGGGTTTGGATCTGTACTCACCAGGGAATTGGTGAAGAGTCTCTCAAGGCTACCCAGGGAAGGGAATTAGCACATCAGGAGTGGTGGCAGCGGACCAGAGCTAAGCTGGTAGTTAAGCTTAGAAGTTTTCATGCAGGCCCCCACATCTGTACCCTAAAGTTCAGAGTGGGGAAGGAGCCTTGACAGTATCCATCCATCAGTTCCTGGCCCCATTTCCCCCATAGTGCAGCCCTCTTTGTAGAAGCAAATGTAAGCAGCATCATTGTCCTTCTACTCCCTTAGCACAAACAATACAAGATCAAAGGAGAAGTAGCCTCCATATCTTCCCATATAGGAACCAAGAGAAAATTGTTGATCCTCCTCTCTGGGAGCAGGTACAATCTTGTGCTTTGTCTGCATTACCTCTTATTTCCCCACATTGATAGCACAGAAGTAATTCTTGAAATCTTGTTCTGGAATCTAACAAAGAACTCAATAAAAGTCACTTACTGAAAAAGGAACAAAGTGATTAAAGGAATTAAGGACCTAAGGGAAAGCTAAAAAGTTGAGTTCTACTTCAGTCATACAAGTTGTTGCTCTGTGCATCTTAAGCCAATTTTTCTCTCTCCCTCTCATTGACATACTGTACTTCACTTTGTCATTTATCCTTTAGAAATAAAACAGGGCTATTTGGAGTGCAATGAATGAAGATTTCTGGGAGTAAGTATTTAATGAAAATAGGCTTTGGTTTTCACATTTTTCTCAGCTTCATTGAGTAGATCTTCATTCTGGAGTTAATTGACTTTTTCTGAACAGGGCTTTTATTTTTCTGGGCCTCTGACGTTATTTTAGCTTGCATTTGCTCAGTGACCCACTTACAAATGTGTAGAATAGGAGGGGGGGGAAGGTAAATACTCAGTGGTTTTCATGTGCTCTCTCTACAGGGAAGAGGATGTCAATGAATAGCCTCCCCAGGTGGCCTCAGGCAGCCCTGCAAGAAACCCCTCACCTCAGTTTCCTGTCTCAGGCTGCTCAATAAATGATAGTTCATAGGCTAAAGTTAATCAAAACACTCCCCTCCTGGGGTCCAATTTATATAGTCCTCACCCTCTGGTCCTCCAGTCCCCAAACCCTATTCAGTCTCTTTCCACTTAGGTATGGGAGTCCCCCAACCCCTACCCAGAGCTGGGTCACAGGTCAATGTCTCTGCATGAGCCAGTCTTGTTCCCTGCAGCACTCAACTGCTGCTTTGAGACAATCATGGCTTCTCTTTCCTAAGCATCCCCCTCCAGACTCTTCCACTCAGGATTGTGAGCTCTTATTGTAACTCCCAGAGGCAGCTCCTCCTGCCTCATTACACCAACCCAGGGCATACCTGGGCTGGAACAGGAGCACTGGGCCCAATTTCATTTAAAGATCCAGCTGGCTTGTAACATGCCTCTCCCCAACTCCCAAAAGAAAAAAACAAACCATGCCTCTCTCACAGGCAGCCCCCTGCCCTTTTCCTTATCCATCCAAACATCTTCTCCAGATACACCATACTCACCCCAGAACATGACACATTCCCCTCAAAACAAAAGCCAGGAGTTTCCCGCATTTCCCCAAGTTCTCAAATAGTCCTTGAGGAAAATGTCCCTGTGGCCCGTGCCGCTTCCTACAGCTCCCATTGGCCGGGAATGGCGAATTGTGGCCACTGGGAGTTGCAGGTGGCCGTGCCTGCGGATGGACAACCTAATGTCTCGCAGCCCACCAGTGGATTACCCCGATCGGCCACATGCAGGTTGCCCACCACTGCCCTACGGCCAGGTGCCTCTTGTAAGCCCAATTGAAGCAAGCTGGTGAGACAGGTGCACTGGCCCTGCTCCCTCTTAAAGGGCCAGTGTCAGCTTGTGACTGTATGTCTGCTTAACGCTTCTGAGGCAAAAGAATCCATGTTCCTTTAAACTCATGGACCCAGATCTTCAAAAGGATTTAGGCACCTAGCTCCCATTGAAATGAAGGAGAGTTAAACCTCTAAAATCTCTTTGAGGATCTGGGCCATGGAACTGTTGTGACAACTAGGCCTGCAAATTTACCCAAATTGTAAGCTCAAGTGTAAAAAGTATGTGAAAGTTCATAAAATATTACAATAACTTATAACAGATATTGATGGGGAAAAGATGTGAAAAGGAGAAGGAATAAACTAATCTTAAAAAAAATTATGCTTGTTAAAAACAGGAGATGTGGAGCCAGACATTAATGAGCCATACTGATATGTTGGTGTACGAAATAATGAGGAGATGGGTTATTCCACCCAACACTCCCTTTTGGGTTCTTAAAAGGAAGATTTTGTAGGGAAAAACAAAAAGAAGAACAATTGAAAGAACAGACATAGGTTACTGGAGCGAGCTTCACCATACTGGTTGCCACCCACACTGTCTCCTGGCTCCCCAGGCCACCTACATCCTAATCCTCAGAAATGTCCTGACCAGACTGGGCCAGAGAGCCCAGATGACATCACTACCAATACCAGCTCCAGCCCAATCCCAAACCTGGTTTTGGACTTTAACAGCAACAAGAGGTTGTCCCAGATTGAGGTGTCAATAGAGGTGGTTTTGGAACAAATTGATAAATTAAACAGTAATATGTCACCAGGATCAGTTGGTATTCATCCAAGAGTTCTGAAGGAAATCAAATATGAAATTGCTATGGTATGTAACATATTACTTAAATCAGTCTCTGCACCAGATGACTGAAGGATAGGTAATATAACACCCAATTTTTTTAAAGGTTTCTGAGGTGATCCTGGCAATTACTGGCCAGTAAGCCTAACTTCAGTAACAGGCAAATTGGTTGAAGCTATAGCATGGATCGGCAACCTTTGGCCCGCGGCCCGCCAGGGTAAGCACCCTGGCGGGCCGGGACGGTTTGTTTACCTGCTGCATCTGCAGGTTCGGCCGATCGCAGCTCCCACTGGCACATCCTTTGGCCCACGCCACTTCCCACAGCCCCCATTGACCTGGAGTGGCGAACCGCGGCCAGTGGGAGCCGCAATCGGCCGAACCTGTGGATGCAGCAGATAAACAAACCGGCCCGGCCCACCAGGGTGCTTATCTTGGCAGGCCATGTGTCAAAGGTTGCCGATCCCTGAGCTATAGTAAAGAATTATAGCCAATTAGTTCATTTTATCACCCAAGAGCTCTTTCTTGCTCTCCCAGTCCCTACCAGCACTGAGCTGTCCATGGTGCTGCAGTCCCTTTAGCCAGCCAGGAGCACCAGCTGCACTTCTCTGACGCCAGCAAAGAACTGACTTTGGTCTGCACTGCAACTTCTTTTATACTAGCCTGCAACCCTCTGACTGGCTAGCCCTTTTCAGCTTCCCCCGATTGGCTGTTTTCCTGCAGCCCCTCTGGGCAGCTTGGAAGATTTTTCTACTGCTCTTTTCCTAGGATGGGTGTGGCAGGACCCTGAGGCTTCCAGCAAGGTGCCTCTGAGCCTAGTCCACCCTGTCACAGACCCCAAGAGAAGACCTCAGCAGCAACCACATCTCTGTTAATGATTGTCTGTTGAGAGATCCATCAGATCCTAGCAGATCTTTGGGGATAAGACTATGACATCCAGTCTTAGTCATTGCATGGATTTATGTAGGATTTATATGTGCATGGGTAATTGTAACTTTACTTATTGCTTTAATAAAACGTATGGTACAGATAAGACTTAGTACTTGTGATTGTGTCTGTGGTCACTATCCTTGGTGTTTGTGCTTTTGGAGTCTCCAAATTTGAGAAAAGCACCAGAGGTGATTTTCACTCTGTTGAGTTTGAAACTGTAGCAACAGGAGCTGAACCCATGCTAGTTTAATACAAAAATCACTCCATTCAATTTAAAGTTTAAAAAGGCTACAGAATTATCAGACACACAGATTAATAAAATATGTAGGGGAAGAGTCAATACAGCTGTTGTAAAGGGAAATCACATCTCTCCAATCTATTAGAATTCTTTGAGTGTGTCAACAAACATGTGGAGAGGGGTGATCCAGTGGATTTAGTGTACTTAGACTTTCAGAAAGCCTTTGACAAAGTCCCTCACCAAAGTCTCTTAAGCAATCATGGGATAAGAGGGAAGGTCCTCTCATGGATCACTAAATAGTTAAAAGATAGGTAGAAAAGGTTAGAAATAAATGGTCAGTTTTCAGAATGGAGAGAGGTAAATAGCAGGGTCCCCCAAGGATCTGTTCTGGGACCAGTACTGTTCAACATATTAATAAGTGATCTGGAAAAGGGGGTAATCAGTGAGGTGGCAAAGTTTGCTGATGACACATCATTACTCAAGACTGTAGTCTGTTTTGGATTTAACTAAGAGTTATAAAGGGATCTCACAAAACTAGGTGACCCTGGACAACAAAATGACAGATGAAATTCAGTGTTGATAAATACAAAGTAATGCACATTAGAAAATATAACCCCATCTATACATACAAAATTAAGGGGTCTATATTAGCTTTTATCACTCAAGAAAAATCTTGGAGTCATTGTGGATAGTTCTGAAAACATCCACTCAAGGGGCAGTGGTGGTCAAAAAATCGATTAGAATATAAGGCAGAAAATATCTTAATGTCACTATGTAAATGCATGGGATGCCGGCACCTTGAATACCATGAGCAGTTCTGGTGACTTTTTTTTGCCGCCGGCCTGCACCGCTGCTACCATTATTTTTACTTGCCCCCCCTTTTTTTTTTTTTTTTTTTTTTTTTTTTTAAGGGTATAAGCCCTATTTGCAGTTCCAAGTGGGGGCTTGGAACCAGGGTGGACTGGCAGCCCCCATCAGCTCCCCAGTTCTCCGCTCCCCTGAATTCCCTCTGACTTCACCACCTCAACCAAGCTTCACAATCATCATTGCTGTGCACAGTATTAAATTGTTTGTTTAAAACTCTGTGTGTATGTGTGTGTGTGTGTGTGTGTGTGTGTGTGTGTGTGTGTGTGTGTGTGTGTGTGGTGACAAAAATTTCCCTGGAACCTAACGCCCCCCATTTACATTAATTCTTATGGGGAAATTGGATTAGCATAACATCATTTCACTTATCTGTTAGTCTTTAAGGTGCCACCAGACTCCTTGTTGTTATCGTTTCACTTAAAGTCGCATTTTTCAGGAACATAACTACAATGTTAAGTGAGGAGTTACTGTATTTACCCCTTCATATAACACATTATCCAGGGGTCGCCCAATTAAATTAATAAGCAGCAGGTTTAAAACAAACAAAAGGAAGTTCTTCACACAATGTACAGTCAACCTGTGGAACTCAGTGCCAGGGGATATTGTGAAAGCCAAAAGTATAACTGAGTTCAGGGGATGGATCACTCAATAAATTGCCCTGTTCTGTTCATTCTCTCTGAAGCAGCTAGCACCGGGCACTGTCAGAAGACAGGACACTAGGCTAGGAGGATCACTGGTGGTCCATTATGGACATTCTTATGATCTAAAGCAGTGGTTCTCAAACTAGGGCCGCTGCTTGTTCAGGGAAAGCCCCTGGCAGGCCGGACCGGTTTGTTTACCTGCCACATCCGCAGGTTCTGCCGATCGCGGATCCCACTGGCCACGGTTCGCCGCTCCAGGCCAGTGGGGGCTGCAGGAAGCGGCGTGGGCCGAGGGACATGCTGGCCGCCCTTCCTGCAGCCCCAATTGGCCTGGAGTGGCGAACCGTGGCCAGTGGGAGCCGCGATCGGCTGAACCTGAGGATGTCGCAGGTAAACAAACCGGTCCAGCCCACCAGGGGCTTTCCCTGAACAAGTGGCGGCCCTAGTTTGAGAACCACTGATCTAAAGAACAGCTCCAGCCCATCTCAACTAACTTCTTCTCTTTTCCCCAAAAGGATAGTTATTGCCATCTTTATTTATTTGCCATATAAGAGACTATCGAACAAGTGGGCTTTTCCTTCTAAAAACTCTCTTTAGATAAAGGGAAAGGGGGAAAATGGATGTTGTTAAAATGAAATCATTATTTAATACTTTAGATGCCAAATCATTTAACTCTTTCCCTTCCTTTCTTTATCTTTAATAAAAGGATACAAACAATGTTCAAAGGTGTGTTTGCTATGGCATTAAGCAGGCTGAGCTTTCTGTATACCAAACCCCGTGCCTTGTTTAAAACTGTGTAATGTTGGACAATGCCTGAGTTATGTTAACACTTTTGGACTATTTATTCCACCTAAATTAACACAACAGACTCTAAGAATCCACTAGGAAATTTGGGTTCTTAAGACATTTATGCCTAGCCCTCCCCAGCTCCCCATCCACCAGCATCATGGCTCATTTTACAGCAATAATTCTTTTTTTGGTTATCTCACAGTGTCTGCACACATGAAGGAGTGAAAAATGTCAGGACATTTTACTACTGATTTCATGTGCGTTTGGCAGTGCAAGTGCCCTCCTGAGAAGTACTCGCTCCTGCGAGGGGAATGAGAGAAAAGGTTGCATAGAAGTGGCTGTGGGTTAATAAGTCCATGCTGAAAAAACTAGGAGTAATAAAATCCATACTGCTTCCCCTCTTCTCTAGAACTGAAGATCCGATTGGGTAACCAGATTTTCAAATGAAAAACAAGACAGCTATACTAAGGGAGGAGGGCAGTGCAAGGGATCATTTAAGTAATGCATCAAGGCATCCATTTCACTTCATTTTGGCTTAGGTCTTAGCTGTTTAAGGTGTGCAGTGTGCTGTTGGTTACAAAAACAGGACAATACATCTTTGGGTGGGAGAGTTTGGAAAAAGTAAAATGGGCAGGCTCTGGAAACAGGAACATCCCCAGTTTTTAGAAAATGAAAACTGACTAGATAGCATAATCTACTGTTTTCATTGATGGATAATGTAAAGAAAATGAAGGTCTTTCCTACACTCTAATACTACAGTAAAACTTTCCCAATCTAACTCTCTCACTTAGTACGTAAGAAGTTTTTCATTGGCTATGTGGGGCACCTATAGCAGAAGGGGAAAATCCAGAAGCTATGTGGCAAAGCTTTCAAGAGCCAATAAAATCAGGGTACATGACTCTACCAATCAGCTGGCAAACTCTATGCTAATGTCTCACAGTATACAGGGACTTCTTTCAGTTTGAAACAAAAGAAACTAATACCTTTTCATGGCATGTTATACCTGTCTCTGTCTGACAACGAAATTTAATCCACAATACCTGTACACCCTACCTGCAGAAATATAAAGTACCTAGCAATGAATGCTATTCTGTAAGAGAAGAGAATGATATAAGTGCATGCAGTAGTTAAATCTGATATAGTATTTGCAATGTTTCCCATTCTAATTTTATGAAATACACAGGTACTGAATGAAAATCAAACACCATGGTATTTAGTGGTCCTCTCTTTATTTGTTAGCTCAAACGACTCAACCAACTTAAAACCTTTGAACTGTTATGACTTATAAGCTATATTACCTATATCCAATAATTGTACATGTATCAGCAATCCAATCATATCAAACCGTCACTGCTTGTAGATAAATAGCTAATATATGGAACAACATTAGCAGACCTGACAAACCTGTAACTAAACTATAAGCTAAATATGCTCTCTGATGCACTAGTGTAACTCTAGAGGGAGTCTATTGACTTCAGTGCAGTTATCTGAGATTTACACAGATGTAAGACAGAGCAGAATTTGTATGATGCTTTTAATAAGAACATTTACCTAAATGGATAATTATTCCAAGGAAAAGGAACGTAATATCTGATTGAAAAAACATAGTCTGAGCCATTGGCCTGTCCAATTAAGCCATCAGTCAAACAAATATAAACAGATGTCATATTTCATTCTATGCAGATTGTATTACTCTCCTTCAGTGACTACATGCTTCCACACAGACATTTCATTAGATTGCCTCAAGCACAGATACCCCAAGGCGTCTCTTTTTCATTGCTTGTGGGACACTCCCTCCATAATGACATTCCAAAAGTAAATAAACAGCTGTCAAAAAACACTAAACACAAACACCAACCTACAGCCTACTCTATATTTTCCAGGGATTGATGCCAGGGCACTGCAATAACCCACATGTAATTAAAAATTTACAGCACACTTTTAGCTCAGGACAAATATCCTAAATTTCTGGCTCTCATCCTACCTTTTGTCCCAGACACACAAGCACTTTTTCCCTCTATGCCAAAGGGAACTCTGAGCACATTTGAATTAAACATTTAACACACATGTCTTCAAAATCCATGTATAGACTAATGTAAATAACTCCACCTTTAATCTGAAGGCCTAACAGGGGCAAGCCCGTAAAACAGGAGACCAGACTCACAGAAAAATATTCATAAGATGTCAACCTACCTACACTGCAACTATTCTCCCTATAAGCCAAATTACAAAGTGATACCAGTAGAAAAGAGGAAGGGGAACGCAGTGGAATGAGATCTTTGTTACTCTAGATTCAGAAAATAAAACTTGTTTTGTAAAAGTGTTAGAAATATCAAGGTAAGCGTAAGCTTGGAAAGTGAAACCTCACAGTCACCCCACTCAACTCCAAACACAAGCTACATGCATACTCACTGTAGAGTCAGAAAGACACCTGCTTCTGGAGTCTGGTTTTACTACCTTTAATAA
The DNA here is from genome assembly GCF_028017835.1 of Emys orbicularis. Taxonomy (NCBI): domain Eukaryota; kingdom Metazoa; phylum Chordata; order Testudines; family Emydidae; genus Emys; species Emys orbicularis. The sequence continues at coordinate 197,540,259 of NC_088684.1, forward strand.
TTCCAAAATAGCCCTATAAGCACTTCAGCCTATTCCCTAGCTCTTCCCTCCATCAGGGCTGGTCTCAAACCCTAGCTGCCTCTGCCAGAGGGCTACCACATCTCCTGTTCAGTATGGAGCTATGTCTGCCTGAGTGACTCAGCAACCATTAATTTGCATCTCCTTGCAGAAATCTAATACCTGCTAACAGGGTAAGCAAGCAGGAGAATCTTGTCACCCTCTTACTGTATATAATCGCAAATATGGCTGTTCCTCCTCAAGTATGTTTTTAATATATTTTATCATCTTCATTTTCATGCTAGCAGGAGATAATTATTTTTTAAAAATAAAATGTAATGTTGCTAGAAGATTATTAACAGATTCAGAAATAAAACATTAAGTAATCATAACATTTTCTTCTGTACTTTGCATTTTTAAGCATCAATGTACTAAAAAAAAAGGATGAATATCTACTGTCATACTGCCAGTGATATAATCAGAAGGCACGTTTACCCTCCTCCTCAACTTTGATTCCTACATGTGTTTATGATAATTATGGCCCCATATCAACAAAGCATTTAATCATGTGCTAAAGTCCAGCATTTTTCAATGAACTCAGGAACATTATTCAGTAACTCATTCAGCACCTAAGCATATGCTTAATTTAAACCACATGCTTAAGTTCTTTACTAATAGGGATGGACTACTGAATTGGGGCCTCAGAGGGACTCTTATTAGTCTTCAAGTGAATTATTTTTATATAAACTTTTCTCTATGTATATGTTGTTTACTCATAACAGTTTTTCTGTTGCTTTTTAGTGAAGGGGGAAGTCAATATTTAAATATGTTTACCAAGTATGTATAATTATTTCAAACATAATTATGATTGATAAAGCAAGATTTCCTCACATGGGACCATATATTGCCCTTAATACTCACACTGCACTCCCTATGACAAAACAGAGTTTCACACAGCATGCAGTATATAAACAACTTATTGATTTAATGTTGGAGAATTTTTTATTGCATTCCTGTATGTACAGTTTATAAAGTCATTTGTGAAACATGTGTTTTTGGTAATTGCTGCTGGAAAAGTTAAACCTAGAAAAAAACAGAAAGGTTCCTTTTTTAGCGGAGGACACAATTTTTCACATTCAAAACTTGCATTTGCACATTAAGATTGGATACTATAATACAGAAATGCTACTTTGCATATTAGTTTTTTTTTTCATTTGCATGCATCATTACCTGTTTGCAACTGTAAGTAGCCACTTTGTGTTTACATAATGACACATTTTAAAGGTGCCCTTAAGGAGGCCCACTCAAACATTGGCCTTTAATGCCTATTTTTCAATGAGCTGAACATATTATTCCATGAATACTTTAGTGCTAATGCATTAAATGAATATAATATATTTAATCTGCTTATCATTTGTGAAAGTAATCTTACAATCACTGTACTTTATTTCACAGGAGACATATCCCATTATGTCACCATCACACAGGTAATCTATTTTGATATGTGAAGGTTGTGGAATTAGAATTGTGTGATGCAGAAGTTTAAGTGGGATATCACTAGGGAAGCCAGATTGCAAATATGAATGTTTTAATCAAGAATCTATTAAAACAAGCTTTTTGGTTCCAGGTGGCAAAGTCCAAATCAAGCCAAGGTCAAAGCTTGAGCTTGAGAGCACAAACTAAGAATGGTCATGGCAGCTACAGGAGATCCACACTGTTGCAGGAACACCTCCTGGAACTCCTCTTGGGTTTATATAAGGCAGAGAGCCAAGAGGCTGCTGCCTGTTGGATCCCTTGATGTGGGACTTCCCATAGTCTGTGTCCAGAGTGGGGTGTGGAGGACAAGCTAGTTACAGCTGCTCCTGGTGGCAACGTGGATGTGTTTCCTTCCTGGCAGCTCCCTAGGCCTGATTTGGAGACCGGCTGGGCCTTACACTTTGTGATCTGGAGCCCAGGATTGTAGTGCTGCTCAGGTTTGGCCCGGAGCTGGGCCCAGACCCATGGAACAGGAGCTGTCACTGTGGTTTGAGTGTTGTGTGGGCTCACTCTCCAAAACAGCTCCTCCCCCTGGCTTCCACTCCTTACCAGGCCTGGGTGACAGTGTGGGGCTCAGGGTGCTACTGTGGGTGGTCAGTGCCCCCTCAGCAGTTCAGTATTGTGCACACATTAAGCAGGAGGCTACATCCACCCTAGGTCAAACTGTACTAACCAGATGCAAATCAGTCCTATATATGGAGAAAGAGAATGCACAGGCACATGCGGCTTTGTGTAACTTATTGCTTTAATATTAGAATATTTCCAAGTCTTAAATATTGCTAACATTACTAAAAATTGAACATGCCAGGTGATTGTTTATAAGATTTAAAGATCCAAGTTGAAACAACTAAAGAACTCCAGAAAAAAAGTTGTATGTCATACCTCCAATGTGATGTGAGCTAGCCAAATTCAGCTGTAGTTTTCTATGTCTGTTTAAAATACTAAATATAGTTATTGTATTCAATGAAACACTCTTTTCTGCTGCTTACACGCACTAATGATACCCAAGAACAAACATGAGGGAATATTCAGAAAAGACATTTGATTTGTTTGGAAGAGAAGCAGTCAAAACCCATAGGGCCAAATTTTCAACATATGGCTTCTGTTTGAGCTTGCACATCACTGAATGCTTCACTTGCATGCACAATTTTTTGTCTAATCACTTGTTATTACACATGATCATTTGCATATTAATTGCATAAAAAAATACCAAGCACAAATAGTTTTTGCATGTGCACATTCCATAATATAGGTAAGTGATTCAGTGCCTATTCGGTAAATGGAAAGCCTCTCATCAACTCCAATGGGCTTTGGATCTTACTTTATATGCACTGGTAAGCGTATGCAATCAGTTTGTGCATGGAGGTCCAAGCACATGATTTAATGCCCTTTGAAACACAGCCCTTTCATCTCCTTGGAATAGCAGATTATTTTTTTCTTGTTTTGGGCCAAACTGGGGCTGAGGCAATATACACTGTTTCAGTAAGGTGAAAGAATATTCTTCTGTTACCACCAATTTTATAATAGATTAGCAGAATATTTTGTATAAATTTATTCATTCACAAATAACGTAATATTTATATATATATAAAGTTTATTCATTCAGCTACAGTCACCTACCATGAAGTATACAAGATTAATGTTAACTGAAAATTTTAAAAACAAACTGCTTGTTGGTTTCTCTTTTTAATTTTAATGCAAAAGAAGTGTACAGAGATAATCAGAGGTATATGGCTGGCCATGCCAAATTCAGCAAAACACTTAAGCATGTGATTACTTTTAAGCACGTGCTTAAGCCCTACTGACTTCAATGGCAAGTCAAGCCCCATTTACTTCAATGGGACTTATACAAGTGCTTATCCTTAAGTACATCCTTAAGTGCTTTGATAAAGATGGAGATATTCACATGCTTAAAGTTAAGCACAAGTTTAAATGTTTTGTAGAATTGGGCCTAAGTCCTCTAAGATCTTTTCCTTGTATTTATGGAATAGGACCTAAAGAAAAGAACAAAGTTAAATGTAATAAAATAGTCAAGACCCATTTTCTCACCTTGAAGTACACAAATTTCAAAAAAACGTTTATTCTGATTCTTTTCCGAAGTAAGATACTCCCAGACACCATTTTAACAGGCTTCCCTGCACATCCCCACCCATACAACATTCAAACACTCTGAGTTAGACAGATATCTCCATTTCTACTTTTTACCATCCTAGAAATGAGGCTTCCTGTATCATGACTCACACTTTGAAAGGGGATATCACATTTCTATTTTATGTTTTTCTTCAGACCTCCCTCATTTTCCCCAGCTGAGGCTAGTGCAGGAAAGTCTGACTAACTTGAAGACAAAACACATTTTCCATGTGTATATACAGCTAAACACAGCACACTGTTGTTAAAAAGGGGCAAATGAGTTGCTGCTTCAGCTGAAATAGTGGAATGGGTCATATTGCAAAAGCATTCACATTCATATGACTTTAAATGCAGATTTAGTAGTGAGAAATTCTGTGCTGAAATGACTTGTGTTGAACATAAACAGTCACTGAAAACAAGTTCTAGCTGAGAGAGGCAATGCTTTTACATTAGGGTTGCTTTTACCTAGAAATAGATGATCCAAAGAGTGACTCATCCTAATATGTTTATCAGGTAGGCAAATTATTTTTTTGAATGAGAATGTATCAACTGAAAGTTAGTCTCAACAGTCACTTTCTTCTTACCATCACATCCTTAAGCCAGGTAAAGTAGCAAAAAAGTACTTAATTTGGATTTTCCATGTTACTTTTTGTCTTGTGATGACCTCTCCTGGTTGAGCTGTTCATTAGACTTGATTCAAACAGTTGAGAGAGTTTTGATCCCCTTTCTGTCTATTAAATCTTGACCAGAAATATACCATATGAAGAACTTATTGATGAGGTTTTGAAAAGATATCAACCAAATTAAAAAGCGAACATGAACAAAGGAGGGTTATGGATAATGCTATATTAGTTTCTTGTATTCAGTGCATTCTTATTATACTAAAGACCCAGACTCAGATTCCCCAATTCATCTTTCAGTTATATTTTGTCACTTTCATAACATGTTTATTTTCATACTGACACATATATGGTCAGAATAACTGACAGGCATCATTTCAGTGAAATAGAGAGGCTTAGTGAACGTACAGAGAAAATGAAAACTTGAGATGCAATCTGCTCCCACTAGTGAAACTAGATGGAAAATGAGAACTCAGGGTCCAATTCTGCTCTCACTGAAGCCAATGGGAATTTGACATTTATTTCCATGGGAGCAGAATCAGACAAGGGAGTAATGGATACAAGTCTCTTATACAAATATTTAGTACATTCATAGTACACCAAACTTACAGTCTTCTTTCTAGAAAAAAAATTTAAAAGATTGTTTATACTCATGTTTTCCAGTAGTAAAACATTGGAGATATTTTTAAGCTTTTAGTAGTGGGCCTAAAGCAACAATCTGGGTGGAAATTAGTTGTATGCTAAAATTATAAATATTCCTTTTATTTCATGAAGTCTATAAATCCTCGACGAGTATTCTCATATTGTCTCCACAAGCCAGAGCCAAGAAGAAAACTGAGGCAACTGGCTTCTCTTCAAAGAGTGTGGTCATCAATTCAATTTGCAATTAGCTGGAGACAACAGAATTAAAAAATGCAAAATAATCAGTTTGTATACCGAAGTGTGCAACAGAATATCCAGTTAGCTGACAGACATCATGATTTATGAGTGCCTACTCTAGAACCATTTTGCTAGCACTCGGAATGGCAAGTACTATAATGTTTCTGAACAGACATGAATGCATTTTTCATATGGTATCATGTTCAGTCTTGTTGCCAATCGTAAGGGAGATTGATATCTTTTTGTAGCTATATTTCCATTGACTATAAACCAATCCACATTTCACTTTTAGTGAATCAGAAAAGAAGTGTGAACACTATACTCTGCATAAGGAGTTTTGTGTATAGTGCTCTTTCAGATTAATACATTGAGTATCTGCAAAGATCTAGAAAACTGAAACATACAACAGTGAGTTTTTACTTTTTATCATTATGACAAGTATGCTTTTTTACCTGCCTTTATTTTAGAAGTATTATCTTTAATAAAAACTTATCAAACTTTTTCTAATGTTAAACATATGCTTAGTGTGTAATCAAATACTATGACAATTTTAAGATACTGTATGTTGTTCTCAAATTTAAACTTGTAGCAGAACTATAAATGTTAGCTACGACATTATAAAATACCTATTACCTAAAATTGCATGGGAGTTTGTGTCCCAAGAACAGAATTATGGTAACCTAAGTTACTATGTCTTTTTCTGAGTATTCCAGTTATGCAAAATGACCTATTACAATGTACAAAGAAATCACATTCAGAACAAAACTGAGATGAACAATTAAGTCAAAAGTAATAATTTTCTGTACTGGTGTTGCTCCTGAGGGAAAGGGGAAAATAGCTGAAGACTATAGCCTGAGTGGCTTAGGATACAATAGAGTGTCTGTTTTTTATGTCTCTGGTTAAATACATATAATGGTCTAAATATATGGCAAATCCTGGGACAATCACATAAGATTTTTTTTCAGAACTGACCATATGAAGTGGGGAAAAAACAGTGAGTCAGGTAAGTACAGTTGTATTCCGGATCCCAAACCTAATAACAGTTTTGTTCAAACCCACAAAAAAAAGAAAAGAAAAAGAAATGAAGAGATCCGCTCACACCTCCATACAACATACATTCCAAAATAATTCGCTGCTTGATCCGGAAAATGGTCATATCCCCCTCCCCCCCCCCCCCCAAAATCTGTCACATTTTAACGTGTTCTTATCCATAAAAAGGCTGTTTTCCACAAGTCTCTTTTTTCCCCCTAGTACCACAGAGCCTTTGTAAATGCCACACATCATTTCAGTATCTATTTCAAAAATACCATTCAAATGGCACGTTCTCTGCATCGGCTACAGAGAAACAACTAAATACTTCACACTGACATCTACCTGCGAATATTTTGCTGCAAACTAATAGCTCATTGTAACATTAAAGGTTTAATGGCCCCACTGAAATCAACGAGTGCGCTGTCATTACTGGCGGCAGGATCTGTTCCTATACAGGTGCTTTGCTCTCTTCAGAAGATAAAATGCTGAACTTATTAACTATTTCGCTAGCACTTCTCACTGTGAGGGCAATGGCTGGTCAGCGCCAACACAACTTGGAAAGCAAAACTTCACTCCCAAGACAACAGCATCTTGCCTCAGCTCCCTCCAGACACGCCACCAGATCTCTTTCCCTCCCCTCAAAGTACCAAGCATTTTATTCTCCAAAATACACACCCAAAACTGATTGCGGAATTTGCCCACGTCTCCCTTTTCCTTCACACAGCTGTCCAGCTCCAGTACTTACAGATCCCGATTCCCAACCCAACTAATTGGGAAAAGAATGTCAAGTCCACCCTGCAGACCCAGCCAGCTATCCTGTACCAGTTCCCAACTTTCACCCAAATCAGCTGCACCGCTGACTGGTTGAGCAGAGCGTTACTTCACATAGGCGCCTGCACACAACAAACCAAACAAGCCCCAAACACAGAGAAACCTCCCTCCGGAGTCACCGTGGGAATCTTAATGCGGAGCTGAAAGTGGGCAAGGTTCTTTCCAAAGGGTACTCACGGGATGCAGGGAGCGCAGTCCTGGCTCTGCAGCTGATGCTGCTGAAAATCCAGAGGAAGAGGGCTGCCCTGCAGCCGGCTCGGGGAACCACAACCATCCTTCCCTTCCCGGCTCCTTTTACTCCAAAGACCAACCGCAGAATAGCTGCTTTCCTCCACTTTTCCTCCTTCCCTCTCTCTTTGCTGTGAGGAGGCAATGGAGGGGGGACAGGGCTTTACCTTGTGGTAGAAGCCAAACCCCCTCTTCGCCTCCTGCCTCTGGGTTTGGAGCAGAACAGGATAAGTCCCAGTACTTTTCTTTCCCTTCTTGCTGTGTGCGCGCCTCCCTTGGACAAAAAAAAAGGGCCGAAGGAAGAACCAAGGATGGGGGGGGAATAATAAAACACTCAAACAGGGGGAGGGGAATGGGGGGCCAAGAGGGGAGGAAGGGAGCAAAGACGTTGGTGTTGCTAATGCTGCTGCTGCTGCTGCCACCACTGCAGCTGAGCCCTTCCTTCTGCATAGAGCAGCACTGCTGAGAGACGCTTCCAATAGCCTCCCCGCTCGGGTATATATAGCCAGTGCGCGCGCACACACACGGACCGGGAGCCCCGCGCACACTCCCAGGCGCGCGCACGCACACACAGAGCCAGAGAGGCTCCCGCAGCAGATGAGGCGGCTCAGAGCCTGCCTCCTCCTGCACGCCTCTCCCAGCAGGAGGAAACACCGCCGCCGCCACCAGCAGCCGCTGCTAGCAAAAAAAAAAAAAAAAAAAAACGGAGTGGAAAATCCTTCCCAGCCTGCCTTCCCCTCTGCTTCGGTCCCTTCCCCGGCTCCTCCCGCCTCCTCCTCCGGGGCCCTTGCTCTCTCCTTCCTGTGCCTGCTTTTCAAAGCAAAAGCAAAAGGAAGGCGCTACATGCGCTCTGGGCCATGCAGAGGTGAGGCGAGAGGACGGGGGCGGCGGCCGCGCGCACTCAGCCCGGAGGTGGCTGTCCGTGGTGATGAAGTTGGGCGCTCAGGCGCCTAAGCTTGCAGCGCGCCCCCTCCCTCCCAGCCTCCTTTTCCTTCCCCGGGCCAGTACAACAGACACAGACGGCAGCCATCCTCTGCCGCCTTGCCCCTTCCCGCTCTGCTCCCCTTCGCGCGGAGATGGTACAGGCTCGCTGTGCTCCAGCCTCCTGGGATCCCCAATCAGGCCAGTCTTCCGAGCGGTCCTAATTCTGAGGGGCTGAGCAACACCCCGCCTGCGAAAGAGCTGGGAGGACTGCAGAAGCCTCTAATGCAGATGTTTTCATTGGGGAATTACCCAGTGCTTAATTTGTGCCAGGCTGAGCCCCAGCACCTCTAGGTTTGGAATTCAGAGCCCTGGCAGCTCCGGGCTTGCTGCATCAGTGATGAATGTAAAAAAAAAAAAATTGCTTGAGCCCGGGCACGTCTTTCATTACAAATTAAGCAGTGGAATTATCACACATTCCCCCCCCCCCCCCCACACACACACACATACACCTATGTTCAAGTAATATTAAGGGTTTGCCTGGAAGCAACCACTAAGGAAAACTGACAGTGCTAGAGGTCTATATTTTAGGCAGTTTAAAATGCTGCTCTCCAATTTGGTTGTGTGTTGGGGGGCGGGGGTTTGGAAAGGGAACTAAAAGATACTGCTCTCTAGCCAGGGTAGAATAATGGGCACATGGATTATTCATGCTTAAACTGCTGGGGCAAAGAAAAGTTAAATCACTCATTCACCAGATACTGTCCTACAAGCCCTAGAAAAGGGCGAGTAATGATTGGGAGGGGGGAGAAAGGAGGGAGAATGGACAGGTTATTTTTGGCATCTTTCTGTGAATAAATTAACAGAGCCAAATTATATGCTATGATTTATTCACCCAGCAGTACCAGGATTTTCTGATACCTGGTGAGGTTGGAGAAGCAGATAACCAATTCTTAGGGTTTCACTTCCCTTAGAGCACTTTAAAAATTCGAGCTAACTCTCACTGACTTTCAATAGGTGCTGTGTGCCTAAATCTTAGGCCCCTTTGAGAATCCCAGCATTAATTTTTATACATAAATTATGTCTGCAGAGAGAGTTGATGCCTAATGATTTGAGCACAGGACTAGGGCTGAGGAATTGCAGAGCTCAAGTATCAGCCCTGATACAGACTTTATACCAGTCTTGGGCAAGGCCCTTAGCCTTTCTGCCCACCCCATTCTCCCCCCCCCATCAGAATAAAATTGGAATATTAATATTTGTCTTACATGGATGTTCTTGAATTAATTCAATTATGTTTGGGAAGAATTTTGCATATGAGAAGTGTATGTATAAAAGAAAAATAACTCTTACAGAAACTTTCCCCTAATTTCCCGCAACCTCCTGATCCCTACACCTTTCACACACAGCTTTTAATAGTAACTAATTTTAGGCATAGGCAAGTTTTTAAAGGGAATCAAATAAACATTCATCCACCATTAGCCAAATTCAAACTGATTCTTTTTGAAGTTTTATGACTCTTCCCCTGCTTCAAAACTCATTTTTCACTGGTTCCTATCTGGATCAGAAGCAATAGGACTAATATATCATGAGAAACACTGCCTACTTGTATCTCTGGTAAGAAGGAAAACACCAGAAGTCTCATGAGTCAGTTCCACAAGATTTCCATCCCAAGACCCTGTAAGCCAGGGATCGGCAACCTTTGGCACGCGGCTCGCCAGGGTAATCACCCTGCCGGGCTGGGCCGGTTTGTTTACTTGCCACGTCCACAGGTTTGGCCGATCGCGGTTCCCACTGGCCGCACTTTGCCGTCCCAGGCCAATGGGGGCTGCAGGAAGTGGCGGCCAGCACATCCTTCGGCCCGTGCCTCTTCCCGCACCCGTGTGCCAAAGGTTGCCGATCCCTGCTGTAAACCTTTAAACATTGAGTAACCCTTATTACTCACGTGAGTAATTACACTGACGCCAATGGGGCTTTTGTCATGAGTAAGGATGACTTAGCTGATTAAGAGTTTGAAGGCTCAGGCAGAATGAAATTGTGATATCAATGCAAAGTTTTAGGGTACTTACCATAAGCAAAGCAAACATCAAACCTGTTGCACATCACCAGTTAATGCAGTGTTCACATTAGGCCAAATCCTGATCTCAGTGGAAGTCACAGGTACTCAATATCACTGTAAATTTGTATTCTTATTTCATCTATTAATACTACTTTGCACTGGAGCAACTTTCATCTAAGGTTTTAAGGCAGCGGTGGGCAAACTTTTTGGCCCGAGGGCCACATCTGGGTATGGAGATTGTATGGCAGGCCATGAATGTTCATGAAATTGTGGGTTGGGGTGTGGAAGGGGGTGCGGGCTCCAGCTGGGGGTGCAGGCTCTGGGGTGGGGCTGGGATGAGGGGTTGGGGGTTCAGGAGGGTGGTCTGGGCTGGGACCGAGGGGTTCGGAGGGTGGGAGGGGGATCAGGGCTGGGGCAGGGGGTTGGGGTGCGGGAGGAGGTCAGGGGTGCAGGCTGTGCGCGATGTGTACCTCAAGCAGCTCCCAGAAGCAGCAGCATGTCCCCCCCTATGGCTCCTAAGCAGAGGCGTGGCCAGGTAACAGTTCCCAGCCAATGGGAGCTGCGGGGGCAGTGCTTGGGGCTGGGGCGGTATACAGAGCCCTCTGGCTGCCTCTACGCGTAGGAGCCAGAGGGAGAACATGCCACTGCTTCCGGGAGCTGCACAGAGTGGGGCAAGCCCCGAACCCCGCTCCCCAGCAGGAGCTCGAGGGCCGGATTAAAACGTCTGGAGGGCCAGATGCGGCCCCCGGGCCATAGTTTGCCCACCCCTGTTTTAAGGACATGTTAAAACTCTTCACTAGTACATACTGAAATATAGTAAAGCAGCATTTTAAAATATGGTTGTGTAAGACCAATTCTATTAAAAAGGAAGACAGTCATTCACAAAAGGAAGAATCTGACTGTTAATGGATCTCAACAGTAGTGGTTCTTCATGGTTTAACACCTTGAGAAGTGTCATAAGTAATTGGTTGCCCCCTCCCCTCCCAAAATGGGACTGTTTCTGATTTAAACCATCTAGTAACAGCCAAAGGGATGTTGTAATTGTGTTTACTACAGCTACATCTAGAGCCCACAAGGTGGTTAATTTTGATCAAAATCTTTCATACAAAAAGCTTAAAAGCCCTTAGTTTATTTTAGAGACACACACGCAGACAGAGAGAGCCTGGCAGATGTTTAGAAGTTTTAGGTTTTACATCAGTGAACAGGATATGGACAATCATGACCAGTTGTTAGAGGAGGAGTTGGGGGTCAGTGGTTAGAGCCAGAGTTATAGTCAAAGTCAGAAATCAAAGTCAAGAATCAAAGGCCAGTTGACAGAGCCAGAAATCAGAACTAAAACTCAGGACCAGGTTGCCTGGAGCAATGTAACACAGGGAGTAGGCTGGATCAAAGGCAGGAGCAGGACTGGGAACAAGCAGCTGTGAAACCTATCACAGGTACAGGCAATGGTGACATGTGGGGAGGAGGGGCCCGAAGGGTCACATGACCCTCCCACAAACGCCAGGGGGGCAAGGCTGGCAGCTGGGGAGATAAAGGGGCAGGACTAGAACTGGAAGGGAAGAGGCGGGGCCAGTGAACTACTACTACTACTACTGGGCTTAAGAGATGGTCGCTGACTCCTCCAACCCATCAGGCAGCCAATCTTATAGCCTACTACAGGCCAGCTGCAATCATTAGGTTGCCCACAGGCTGGCTCTGCTGGAGGCCCTGATTCCTGACATGATCATTCAATGCATTCAATTGTAATACATTAACCCCTAAAATGAATACAACAAGGAAATATGTATTTAAGTGTAACACTAAGTTATTTAGTACTTCCAGCCTTCCTCCACAAAAGCCCCACCCTTTCTCTTTCCACACAGTTTTTCATTTACATATGCTCATCCTTGACTGTCCTGCTTACATGGAAACACTCGGAAACTTGCTCAAAATTCTTTTTCCCTATCCTGAACTTGATGGGTGCCATTTTTCCTCTGCTGCTTCCTGCCTTGAAGGAATGGTGAAGAACCAATAGCGGCTGCCTCCTGCACAGCCTCCCAATAGCTCTATTAACTGCCTTCCCCAAATCTCTGCCTGCAGCACTGCTCTGTCCAGGGTGCTTGCTGCTTTCAGCCTGCAAGGAAACCAGTCCTCCTCAAGCTGCGGGGAGTGACTGAAGCTGCTCTGTTTTGCAGCCCTTCTTATATAGGCCAGCCTGGCCCTGATAGGCTGCTCCTCGCAGCCCCTCTCTGATTGGCGGTCTCCTGCGCAGCCTCCCAAGGGCTCTATTAACCCCTTAGAACCCAGTGTGGGGCAGGCGCCCCATCACGGTGTCATACCACACAAGTATAGGCTAAAAGAAAGAGTGATTCCCAGCAGTGAGGTAGCAGGGACAGTCAAGATTTGATGAAGGCAAAACTCGCAGATAGGCCTGTCTCCCAAAGGTCACAGAGCCTCTCTCTTCTTCAGCACAACACCCCTCACAACCTCAGTAGCGGAGGGAAAACCCTGGTCCACTGGTGACATCCACCTGGAGATTAGCAAGATTCCTAAGGGTTAAAAAACCCTTGCTGCACACAAGTAATTTTTGTTGAGCTTAATGGGAATTGCACACACAAGCACATATTGATGAGTGAATAGAACTTTCTAAATTTACTGGGGCTGTCAAGAATTGTCTGCTAAATGGAATTAATTCTGAACAGGGCTATATATACACATAGTATACAAATGACAAGTAGAAAAACAGTATCAGAAAGCTAGAAAATGCAATTAAGAACGTTAAATATTTGTTGAGGCCAAATGTGGCAGTCCTTTTCAAGCTTATACTCCAATACGTCTGTTAGTCTATAAGATGCCACAGGACTCTTTGTTGCTTTTCAGGCAAGACACCCAGTGAAGTCAATGGGAGTTTTGGCTGAGTGAGGACTACAGGAGGAAAATGAAACAAAATTAAAGTGTCTGAATCTGACGGGGGGCGGGAGGGAAGCTGTGTTCAGTTATCTTCATCAACACCATTATTTTTATTTACATGTAACCGTTCTGCCCGTCAGAGTTGGCAGCAACAAGTATTTAGGGGTTCCGTTTCAATAACACAATGCAAAACCAGCTCGAGCCCCCACCCAGTGACCTGGGACAATTACATACCACCCACCTGGGTGCCTCTAAGAGGCAATACTTCCCCTCTTGCAAGCACAGAGTCTGAGTGTAGCAAAAGCCTTTTAATAAAGAAGGGAAACAATGCAGCATTATGTTGGGTAAACACCACAAATAGGATTCATAACACAAACCATGAGCAAAAGACCCATCCCCAAGTAAGTTTGGCAGTGTCCTTTTCCCCTCAGGGTCTTAAGTCCAGCAACCCACCAGTCACCCCAACCACAGTTTCTGTCCTTGGTCAGTGCAGCCCCCAAAGTTCAGAAGTTCATCTGCAGAGTTTACCTCCTAGCCTGAGTGGAAGTGGGGGGAGGTATGGGGGCATCTTACATGCTCCCCTGCTCAGGTCAATGGCCAATTGCCACACCTCTCCATGGGATTCTGCTGCAGTCTTCACCGCCAGCTGCGCCTCTGCACTAGCCACCCTGATAGCCATTCCTCTCCGCTAGCTGTCCTGCTAGCTGCTCAGCAATATTCAGCCCCCCCCCCCCGCATAACACAGGTTTCAGCTCTTAATAACTTCAGCTCTTTAGTGATTTCAGCTGTTAGTAGGGGGGCCCAGTCCTGGTGCACTCAGAACCACTAGCCCAAAGTAGGTCTAATACTTAGACCTAGGAATCAGTGATTTCAGCTCTGCAGCATGTAACAATAATCCTAATGGAATCAAAATTAGCTCTGTTATTATACAGTGGAGAGGTCAAAGTGTTATTTAAGATCCTCAGAAGAGGCCCACACTACCAGGTACACATACCTATCCCCAACCTCTCTGAGGTCACTGGGCTTTGGAACCCATGTCCCTTGCCTAGCGAGTGCTACTTAGTTGAGGGCGAGTCCTTCCATCATAAAATGCCAAGTACAGTTCTACTGTCCTTGATTCCATAACCAGGATAACAATACTTTATTACTCCTGCCCCGATAACAAAGAGACTGGGGGTCCCACAGCAGCCAAAGTGACCATTTGGGCAAGCAGTCCCTTCATGCTAGGCGGGGTGGATGTGCCCATGCAAACGAGATCAGCCCCTGAAGTCCTTTTCCCCAACTCACCACCAGATGTCAGGGTAGAGCTCATTCCAACTCTGCTTACATACATATTTCTCTCTTTTATATTTTTGGTTACCAAGTGCCCCTTGAATGTCAGAAGATCTAAAAATTATCCACATCTGAATTCCACCCGAAATATCTGTGATGGTAAATTTAAATGCCTCACACAGGAAAGATATATGTAACATATTTAAACCTGTGCCCCCAGAAAACTATGTTTATATGCATAGAATTATCTCTCCACACAAGGGAAAGATCTGCTATGAATGGTCCTTTGGGTATATTAATAAATAGGGGTTGTTCACTAGGACTACCTATAAAGAAGGATTTTTTTCTCAGTACATTATGGCTGAGGGAGGCATAGGGAAAAACAAGAAAAGGGTACATACTTCCTTGTGGTTGTCTGTATACCTTTAAAAAATGTTTATTTTTTCTAGAAGCTTAAGGAAAGGAAGTCTTGATAGAAGCTGTCTTTCTTCACCTTCCTAATGTATGTAAAGGGAGGGAGAGGGCTCTTTATCAGAAGAGAGACATTATCTTCACGCAGCTGAAGAGACAGCATGTGGGCTGACATTTTTGAGTGGTCCATGCACTTTGGTGCGATCACTTTTGATTTCTTTAGATAGCAAGCTCTGTTTAGTTAACCTTACACAGAAAAGTAATGTGTTTCCTTCCATTCTTGTACATGTCTTGTGGCCAAGGTTTTCCAACACCAGATTCTAACATGAGGTTCATAAATTAAAGTGCCCAGATTTTCAAAAACGTTGAGCCCCCATTTAAGTCAGTGAGTTCTCTCCACTTTTCATAGTCAAGCCACTTATTTAGAAGATTGAATATGGACTTAGGAATCTAACTTTAGACTCCTATTTTGGAGAATCTTGATTTATTTATCCTACAATGTATAATGCAGGCTCTGGTCTATCAAAAAGAATCCAAAGTCATACAGTGTGTCTCATGGACACAAACTAGACCTGACCCTGCACTTGGTTTTCATATTACGAACAAAGAAAAAGCTTACTCATAGTATTAAATCTCATTCCTACTCTATCTTTGACACAAAAAACATACAGAAATTCAGGCTACTATCTGGCTGTTGTAGAGGTAATTGTTTGCACAAATCACCAGGTTTGAGGCTGTCTTGCAGTTTATTTAGGGTGACCAGATAGCAAATCTGAGAAATCGGGACGGGGGTGGGGGTAATAAGTGCCTATATAAGAAAAAGCCCCAAATATCGAGACTGTCTTTATAAAATCGGGACATCTGGTCACCCTAACTTTATTGCTCTTTGAGAAACTACCTGGTTGGTTCAGACATTCCACAAAATCCATGCAAAATCTGCAATGAGGGGCACATACAGGGAACATGGAGATTTTTCATTGAAGAAGAACACATATGATGATAACTACATAGATAATAGATGTCCATGTGTCTGTCTGTTCCATTTTATTCCTAAACCTTCTGCATTTGGCTTATTATTAGCTGTATTCTGAGCTGAAAAGGGGCCACACTTAAAATCAAGAGTGGGAGAAGTTGTTTATCTTAAAATATAAGATGGTTGATGCTGCTCACTTGTTTGAGCAGCCCGATTTGGTATACTTCCATTTCCTTCAAGATTTACCAGTCTTCTCCCCAAACATGCCCCCTTTTCCGCTGAGACAGCTTTAGCACCCTCTCCAGTACTCAATTCCCCTGCTCCCTCATGTAAGCATTGCTTGTTTGATTTTCTTGGATGTTTCCATAACTAGGAAAGAATTTTGCACCTTTTCTAAGGCCACATGCTCGTAAGTAAAGGAGGAAAGTATTTGGGAATGCCACTTAGGAAAACAATTCTATTTATTTGAATTGTATTTTGTTCCAAAATGCCAATAATTTGCTCTGTTCTCCTAAGCTGGAAACATTGCTTCCATGTACGTCTGGATTTGAGAAACTGACTATTTCTAGGTTTTAGGTTTCTAGGTTTCAGAGTAGCAGCCGTGTTAGTCTGTATCCACAAAAAGAACAGGAGTACTTGTGGCACCTTAGAGACTAACAAATTTATTTGAGCATATTTGAGTTTTGCCTACATATTACATACAGGATAGGATTTTGCCTGCTTAAGTATTATAAGTTTGGATCAACAGTCATCATATGTATCATACTGATCATAAGGGAGTTTAACCAACCTAATTATGTAACAGAATTCCATTGTGAAATATTTAGACAATTTTAAAAATGTGGATTAATTCTTGCTAGATTTTTCCTACTATACAAAGCTATTTCTACTTTATTCCTGAGGGGAGTGGGGAGGATGGGATGTTTTGCTCTAAAGTAACCTAAAAAGCTCTCTCTCTTTTTGAGTCTATCTGTTGCATCATGTAAATGCCCATTTTTGTATAAATACTATGTTGCACATTCTTGAGAGTTGGAGCCTTGTGAGTGAAGGTAGATTTGGGGCAACAGTAAACTTTCTCACAGTTAATAAACATTCTTTTTGTTTTCAAATTGCCAAAACCAATTACATGAAGTTTACTTTCCAGATTTGGGGCTTTGTTTTGCATTCTTTGTGCATCTAGGGTGAAAACCTAGCACCAAAACCTAGCACAATTAAGCTTAACAGAAGAAGGATTTTACCTCTGAATCTTCCACTGACTTAAATGGAAGTTTTGGGTATACAAAGAAAGCATTATTGGGTCTTTAAACAAAAACACAAAAAAAAGCACTGAAGCCATTAGTTATTTTCCAAGCATCTAAAATAATAAACTTCTGTGTTCATAATTATCTAAGTATAAAAGCATCGGACAGATTTTCTTGTAAATTTGTTAAAAATAAAAACCCTGTGCCAAAATAGGATTTACTACATTTGGTTTGGAACACATTTCATAGCAAATTTACAAGCACATAAAAAAGGCTCTCTGTTGGAAAACAAGGACACAAGCTTATCTATAGTAAGGCTATCAGAAACAGTTGTAATTATGTGGGAAATACCCCTAACTAATGTTAAAGGGATATTTGAAATGAATGCAAATCTGGAGCTTTTTATTTTGATATCTGTAGAACAAAGCACATTAACTAATGCCTAACCTACAACATATGGGCTAAAGCAGGGATCATTAAATGTTCTCATAGCACTGATCATATCTTAATAGGGAGACTGCATATGAAAATTAGCAGCTGGAAATAAGGAAGAGAACCAACTGAATTTGACCAGCCAGTTCTCTGCAAACTGACAGTGGTCTACAGACCACAGCTTGGGAATCTCTTTGCTAGAGGATTAGCAAACATTATAAGTGGTAGTTTTAAAACAGTGATTAATTTGAAATAATTTGTGTTACCAGTTATGTAGTCTCATTATCTACTCAATACATTTTGGAAGGGATTACAGGGAGGTTAGCAAAGTAATACATTAGAGTGACTGAAGCATAAGAAGCCATTTAAGTATTTGAATAAATAAATATTTCCTACATTTTAACATTGTCCACACATCCATCTCCATTACCATACTAATCTACCATAGTTATCCGCCTCTGTCATAAAGAGCATACAGATCTATGCAGACAAAAATGCTGTAAAATATAATTTACTCTATATTATAATATTACTAGGGTCAAGACCCCTCTTGAACCATGTTACAGATTTTTTTTCATCCAATTATTATGGGGAGGCATTTTGCTTTATTGGTACATGTGAAGCGATAGTAATTCTCCATTTAAATCAAGCACTGTCTTATTACATGTCTGTACATCACCTAGAACACTAGGGCCCTAATCTTGGAATAAATATGAACAAGTACACACAAACAGACAAACCAAAACTCACAATGATGCCTGTCTTCACTTTGTCATGTCTGTGTTAATTTATCATGGTTGTAGCTATTACATTTCTTAATTTTTTCCCCTCTTATAGCTTGTAGTCTCTGACAAACATAGACACCAACTTTCCCCGGTGCCGGTGGGAGCTTGCGCCCCCCCCCCGCCCCAACTCCACCCTTTCCCCACCTCTGCCCCGCCCCCATTCCAACCCCTTCCCCAAATCCCTGCTCCAACTCTGCCCCCTTCCTGCTCCTACTGGACCCCTTCCCCAAATCCCCGCTCCGCCTCTTCCCCGAGCACGTTCCCCCTCCTCCCCCCTCCCTCCCAGCCGTGTGAAACAGGTGTTTCGTGGCGCAAGCACTGGGAGCTAGGGGGAAAAAGTGGGCATGCGGCGCACTCAGGGGAGGAGGCGGAGCGGAGGTGGAGGTGAGCTGGGTGGGGTGGGTGGGGAGCTGCCAGTGGGTGCTGAGCACCCACCAATTTTTCCCTGTGGGTGCTCCAGCCCCGGAGCACCCACTGAGTCGGTGCCTATGCTGACAAATACAGCTTGGCCTAAAAACTCCAAATTTACTTTTTAATTTGATGGCCTTGGCAAAGATTGACAAGCATTTTTAACAGTTGGATTGTTAAGTAAGGTTTACATGATCTTTAGGAAGTCAACATGGGCTAAGAAGGCATAATGCCTGCTTGGGCGTCAATGAAGCTTCTGAGGTGTGCATGAGCTCCAGCAGAGTTTCTCAATCTGGTCTGATCAGCCTGGTAGCTTAAGGCTCACTTTGGAGCTACTGTACCATATGCCTCATAGAAGTGCTCATTCACTGATTGTAGACCTTCCTTAGAACCTCCACACCATGGCACATTAGACTAAAATGTATGCTGCCTGTACCGTTTTTCGGTGATCTCGGGGAAGTGGTTACGTGAAGGAGTGGTCATCAATTTATCAGTGTGGTATAAATTCTGTACATGCTAATTATACCTTGTTATAGAGCCCAATTATTTGACCGCTACTCATGCATGCCTTTCCCCTGAAATCAAGTTGTCACTTCATGGAGATAATATTAAAAGACCACAGTAGATTATTAAAAAAATCCCAGTAGATTGATTTAGACACACATGCACAGACGTTGTTCAAGATAAAGTTGCTGCTCATGAGACCTCTGTACATAGATCAAGAGCGAGGTAAGGCACTATGGGTGAGATTCAGCTCTTCCCACATAAAGCTGGAGTAAATAGTCTGTATGATTGAATTCAACTCCCACCTAAAAGCAGGCTGAATGAGTGCAACACAGTCCCTCTCCATTACTGCTGTTCTCCCCTCCTCACTGACCTATTCAAAGGAAATGTGAAGTCCTACTAGGATGGTGTAGAGACCTTCCCCGTGCATGACTGCTGTGTCCATGGCCACCCTCACTGACACCCGGACTCCCAACGGGGCTTGAGTGGTGCATATGACCTTGCATTCAGAGGTATTTCATCTGAACTGCACGAGCTGTGCAGCTTTTTAGAATGTTTTTAAAAACAATCAGGCCTGACCTTGCACTTTGAAAAATGGTCAGGGTTTACTGCCATGAGCAAGGAAACAAAACCTACCAATTCTTAAATGTACTCTGCACTCCAGATGTAGCAAGCAATAAAATGCTCATGTATCTGGCTGTAGGAAGGGTATTGGCAGGTTATGGTTGGGCTTGTAAATCTGAGGTACATGATCACTCCTCTGCACATGATGACTTGCAGTGGTCATTATGGTGCATCAGATTGGAGGCCAGCTTTCAGTTTGATACCCCATGAGTAACTTTCTGAGTGGGATCACTGTTGTGAAGGGCATAGCTAGGGCAACACTTACTGATTAAGGAAGTATGGCTCTAATAATTCCCACAAAGTAGTTTGAAATGAAAGGGAACGGAGGATTGTGCAAACAAATGGTCTATGGGTAGGATGTCTTGTTTATATGCCCGCTGCCAGGACATTACTTGCAATCCTTTGATATGAATACAGATCTTATATGTCCTCAAGAGCATGAATAAGTACACATGCCACCATCTCTGTATCTTGTTCTTCCTATCTATCTATCCATCCACAATATCTGTATTCTATTTATAATTTGAAATATATACCTATTACTTATACACAAGGTACATATTATCTCGATTTATAAACATCAATATTCGTATATTATCTGTATCTAAGCTGCTGTTCATTCCCAATTTTGGTATAAGTCAATTTCATCTGAGATAAAGCCATTTTCCTTCTCATGCATACCCCCTCAACATGGTTCCTTCTCATACATCCCCCCTTTACCAATGTGAGGGAGTGTAGCTCTGAGATATTTACTAACAGGTCCAGAAACAATAAACATTTTGGCCATCAAGTCTCTTTAGGCCCTTTAAAGACACCCGATGGCAACAAATAACATAAATTAATCAGAGATTAAAATTACTAATCTTATCCTAACTGTTATTTGTTCAAATAATGTAATAGTGTTGTACTTGAAAGGACAAAATCCTGATCTGATTATAATCATTGGGAGTTTGGCTGTTAATGTTTTGATAATGAATAGTAGTGTCCTGATGTCCATACACTGGTGCTATTGATTTAACACATCTGGTATCATTTTAAAGAATAGATACCGCTTTCTTTTATACAGGACTCAAGGATTTCCAAGCATCATCCCAATATTTAATCTTCATAACACTCCCAGGAGGTAGTAAATATCATATCCATGTATACAAATCACAGAAATTCTGACTTTAAGCTGGCAACAGAACCCGGGAATACTGATTTTGAAATTGCCAAATTATACTTTTTAAAACCCAATGGACAATCAGTGAAAGATGTACCTTTTTAAAACTGCCATCATCATAACAGTACAAAAAAAACTTTACCATTAATTGTTTGCTTCATGGCTACTGGTTTATGGGTGAGGTGGAGATGTAGTATAGATGGTCAAACTGTTACAAGAGCAGAATAACGGGTAATCAGAAAATCTATAAGAGGAATATAATGACTGAGGCCAAAAAAGCCAATTTCTGTTACTACCTATAATGAAAAAGTGGCAGCTTTCTAGGTGAACTAGATGAAACTGTGTCAGAAATGATCATGATGATGTTTGCCTTAAATTCAAATAACTTGTATAGTCATTGCTTTAAATTCAAGAAATTTGTATAGTAATTTACAGTGCTGAGTCATAGTTTTGACACACATTCAATGATGGCATAGTGTGATCTCTCAGAAGTTCATGAATTGCTCAGAAAGAATTTGAGTGCAAAAAGTTATTTATTAGCATCATCGTCACCTTTGAAAATTAAAAGATCTCGAGTGTCCCAATCAAAATTCTGAGATGTATCGAAATGTATAGGGATAGTCAGATTTGTATCTTTGTAAAAGAAAGACAAAGAGCTGGTTATTTTCACTTATAAAAACCTTGAGCTCATAAGAAAACTTTGAGAACCAAAATGTATGCAATGTAATTCTAAGAGCTGCTGTGAAAGGAGCAGCATGTCCTACTCTGATTTGTAACTCCAGGATGAAGTGAGGCTTCATAGTGCTACCCACAGAGAATCATGCCCAACAACTTGGGAGAGTATTATATATGTGTGGGATAGTCAGAGGGTTAACTATTCCATACAGAGAAACCCAAGCAGGGGAGTCAGTTGTTTGTCACCTGTGCTTCTACTGGAGAGCACTTAACATTAAATCTGTAGTGAGCTTTTGACAACTCAGACATTAAAATAAATATGTTTTGAAGGGCTTACCTTTCTATTCACTCATTAGGCTTCCATTCAGATAATTTTACCTTGGTTTTATTGTGAAATGTGACTGCTGTAACATCAATTCCTCAGTCCAGCCAGAAACTCACATAGCTATGTTAAGTAGAAGACTGGAAAAATGGGAGAGTGTCATCTTTCTCCTAACTCAATGAGTGGCTCTGCAGCTGATCCACAGGCACTGTTTCAGCCCCATGGCTATTCAAGTGCAGTTTGCTGGATCACTGGAACTGAAGTCAATAACGACCATGTTGGAAAGTACTATGTGACATACTCTGGGTAATGTTCCCCAGCAAACATGGTCTGAATTTGAAATGTACTAGTAAACAGAAGCTATGGGGGGAGGGATAGCTCAGTGGTTTGAGCATTGGCCTGCTAAACCTAGGGTTGTGAGTTCAATCCTTGAGGGGGCCACTAAGGGATTGGGGGCAAAATCAGTACTTGGTCCTGCTAGTGAAGGCAGGGGGCTGGACTTGATAACTCTTCAGGGTCCCTTCCAGTTCTATGAGATAGGTATATATTATTATAATCAGAACAATTAGCAGACAATCTGAGAGAATAAGTACATCTGAAGACTTTGGACAGATCACCGACAAGAACATTTTAAAGAACAACACTTCGTTCCTTTGGACACCTACGAGACCACAAACACTGCCTTTTAAATACCTGCTTTTCTAATGAGGCCCTGCTGTCAGCCCATCTCTCCTAGATGGTCAGTTAGAGGGCAGGACAGGTAACTTCTGTCCTCTACATGGAAACTTAGTAACCCCTTCTTCCTGTTTTTGTTGGCAGGGTACATACAACCCATCACTCCTTCCTACCTAGCCCTATGCAGGATGAGAATAACAATTGAAAAGGTATTAGCAATACCGGTGTGACGGGTTGGATCACAGAAACCCCCTGGGGGCTGCCAACTGATGTGCCAAGACTACTTCTGCCCCTGCTTTCCTGCCCTGGCAGCTTAGGACTTCAGTGCCCTGCCTGGTTTGAGCCAGACCCACTAGCCTGCTGCAAACCCAGACCCAGGGTCTGAACTACGTCCCCTAACAGCTGTAGGCTTAACTGAAAGCAACTTACAGAAGTGTTCCTGTCTTTAACACTCAGATGCCCAAATCCCAATGGGGTCCAAACCCCAAATAAATCCGTTTTACCCTGTATAAAGCGTATACAGGGTAAACTCATAAATTGTTCGCCCTCTATAACACTGATAAAGAGGTGTGCACAGCTGTTCCCTCCCCCCCAGGTATTAATACATACTCTGGGTTAATTAATAAGTAAAAAGTGATTTTATCAAATACAGAAAGTAGGATTTAAGTGGTTCCAAGTAGTAACAGATAGAACAAAGTGAATTACCAAGTGAAATAAAATAAAACAAGCAAATCTAAGCCTAATACGATAAAACAACTGAGTACAGGTAAAATCTCACCCTGAGAGATGTTTCAATAAGTCTCTTTCAGACTGGACACCTTCTTAGTCTGGGCACAGTCCTTTCCCTGGTACAGCCCTTTTTCCAGCTCAGGTGGTAGCTAGGGGATTCCTTATGATGGCTGCCCCCTTTGTTCTGTTCCACCCATTTATATATCTTTTGCATAAGGCAGAAATCCTTTGTCTCTCTCTGGATTCCCACCCCCTCCTTCTCAATGGAAAGACACCAGGTTAAAGATGGATTCCAGTTCAGGTGACATGATCACATGTCACTGTAAGATTTCATTACCCCCTTGCCAGCACACACGTATATAGGGAGACTTACAAGTAAAACAGAGCCATCTGCAGACAATTGTCCTGGTTAATGGGAGTCATCAAGATTCCAAACCACCATTAATGGCCCACACTTTGCATAATTACAATAGGCCTTCAAAGTTATATTTCATATTTCTAGTTTCAGATACAAGAGTGATATATTTATACAAATAGGATGACCACACTCGTAGAAACGATACCTTACAAGAGACCTTTTGCATGAAGCATATTTCAGTTACATTATATTCAAACTCATTAGCATATTTTCATGAAATCATATAGAGTGCAACGTCACAACCGGTATACATGTTATTTCCAGATCTATTTGGGCACTAGGAAAAATGCATGACTCACATACACAACTACAGTATAATAAAATCAACTTAACATTTCCTCAGTTGCAATGAATCAGTTCCCACTGCATGGAGTGCACAGGAATTTGTGAGTGATGAACCCAGGGAACTCCCCCAGACTCTGGTCACTATTTGTATGTTGCTCAAACAGTGTACAAACCTGCTTACATTTGTAGGTCATGACAAAATCCTCATTGACTTCAGTGTGAGCAGCACTGGTCCTATGATCTTGCAATGTGTATTTGTTTTTGCTTATATCCATCCCCCTGCTCTGTTCTGTTATTTGTAGACAACATTCTTTGATGATGACTGAACAGAGGGGACATGGTCAGAATTCATGTTGCATTCCCTGTTAGTACTCAGCCTAAGTCGGGGAAGCTAATGATCCAACCAGTGGACCAAATTCAGTGATGAATCCTGGTCATGTGCCACCTGAGGCACGTTGCACGTACACTACGAAGAAGACTGACCAGGTCTAAGAGTATCAGAGGGGTAGCCCTGTTAGTCTGGATCTGTAAAAAGTGAGAAAGAGTCCTGTGGCACCTTATAGATGAACAGACGTATTGGAGCATAAGCTTTCGTGGGTGAATACCCACTTCGTCAGACGCATGGTCTAAGAAAATTTTGAAAAGGGACAGGAGTTCTTTGGTTGAAGTTCTTCTCAGAGCAGGTAAAATAGAATTCCAGAGTACTGTGTTACAAAGATTGATCAAACCAACCCACACGAATCCTCTTTGGATAATTATGTCTGAATGTACACTACATGCAGCTCTATAAAACAGCAAGCTTTCTAAACCAGAAATGTGCAAAGGAAATATCTCCATTATGGAAGGACAGCGCAACTTCTACAGTTCCAGATGAGATCAGTTTCAGTTCCAGATGAGATCAGTCAGCTTAATATTGGCTGTAACTGACACCCTCATGAGCTGAAACGCTTTTTAATTGCTGGTGAGTGGAAAATGTGAGAAATTGTTTCCTGCCTGTGAAAACAAAAGTCATAATAATTTTCACTCAGATACTTAAAGCCAAAGGCTCCCTAATCAGTGAAATCAAGGGTAAACAAATCATCAGAAATCGGAACTAGCTTTTAGAAAGTAGGAATTAATCTATGCACATAACTAACGTAGGAAGCTTACTATTTTATGAATGCACATAAAGTGCTCAAACATAATTATCTAAATGGGAAGAGAAGAAGTTGGACAAATGAGTCTTTGTAACAGAAATAACTTTAGCTAAAGAACTCTTGACTTCTTTCAAAACTTCCATTTAAACCCACAGAGTCAGTCAAACAACCCGTGTCCCACAAATACAACAGTGAAACAGTAGCTAAATAACGAAAGGGATGCAGTCATGCAAGGGGCTTAGCTCCTCCTGTCAGATCCACTTAGTAAAATAGTCACCTTTCAATTCAAAGAACTACAGGACTTCACTTCTCCTTCCAACCAACAGATATTTTTACCCTGTTATTTTTCACTTGGTGCTCCAGCTGCATACATGTCTGAGACTAAATTGAGGAGCAGGTCTGAGGCTGAAGACTAAAGATTCAACTTGCTCCCATTGAAATAAAAGGGAAGCTTTGTGCTTTTGACTGCAATAGCAGCAAGTCCCAATTTAGGACCAGATTGTGGCCACCCCTTTCACAAGTGTGCAGTGCAAAGAACCTTCTACCCATCTTGCACAGCCCATGTATGGGCCAGACACAGTTGCAGTCCCTGCTCTTGGGGAAATTCAGGGATTTTCTCTTTTATCAGGGAAACAGCCCCTGCACTCCACCAAGCACAGAGGCTGCATTCAAAGGGGTTTGGGACGACAGATCTATGCCCGTTTCCCCTTGAAGTATACTCCTTCTACCAAGGGGAGCAGAATACTCTATCCCCTTCCTTAGGCACAAACAGCTCCTCGAATGATGAAGTCCTGCTACTACCCTTACTTGAGCCACAATTATGCACTATGATCTCAATCCTGCAATAAGCTCTGTGCAGGCAGACCTCTGTACTCATGTGGAACCCTGTTGAGGTCTGAGCTCACTGCAGGGAATTGAAAAGTAAGTAGCAGATGGACAGCAATTAAAGTCAGGTGAAAAAGCAAATTTTCTAATCAGACTTTCTTTACAGTAATCTGGAAGTGAATAGGTTTGATTTTTGGTGTCAAAAATCTTTAAATGTCAAAATGTTATTTTTACAGATATTACAATCAGATTAAAAAGACAGCAAACTATTGAGGATTGGAGTATGCAGGTTTGATTTTTAAATATATATTGTTAAAAAATCATCATCTGTCCATTTTAAATAATGCACCCAACAGATTCTTTTCAAATATACATGTTACCAAAAAAAAAAAGCATTGGATTGTTCTCTTTTCTGTTTAATCTCTTTCTGTAACAAAAATGTCATGCATGGAGGGTTGTGAGTTGTTAAAAACACACACATAGAGCAAAGGTACTCAACTGAATGTGAAAAGCATGCTTTTCTACATCCCTCTAGAAATTAAAGCAAGCTAATTTAATTAGCTAAACATTTAACATTCTCACCTGAAATTGCCACTTTCTGGTATGCTGGCTGCAGTAACATTTTTAGTCTGACATACCATTCTACACTTGCATGCAAAATAGCACTTTCTACACCAGTGGTTCTAAACCTGCATCCAATACTACCTGTACAGGGGCGGCTCTATGTATTTTGCCGCCCCAAGCACAGCAGTCAGGCGGCTTTCAACGGCACGCCTGCGGGAGGTGCGCCGGTCCCGCGGCTTTGGCATGCCCGCCGCCGAATTGCTGCCGAAGCCATGGGACTGGCAGACCTCCTGCAGGCATGCTGCCGAAGGCTCGCTGACTGCCGCCCCCACAGCGACCGGCAGGCCGCCCCCCGTGGCTTGCCGCCCCAGGGACGTGCTTGGTGCGCTGGTGCCTGGAGCCGCCCCTGTACCTGTATGGCCCAGAGGATGTCACATGGGCCACAGCTCTGTGCTTATTGGGCTGCAAGTAGCCTGCAGGTCACAGGTTTAGAACCACTGATCTACACAGTGTTACCTCGCATGTATGATGCATGAGAGGTCCCCCTGTGCAGAAAACCCCATTTTGTGCTACACAATATCCTCCGTGAGCGTTCAGGAGCCACAGCGAATCATCCTTCAGGCACAGCTGGTCCTGGGGCATGCAATGTGTTCATTGTATACACAGATGGCACGCCCCTGTTGAGAGGTCATTTAGTCCAGTCTGCTGAACTGAGGTAGGACCAAGCATACCTAGGCCATCTCTGACTGGGGTTTGTCTAAACTGTCCTTACAAACCTCTGGGGATTCCACAACCTCCCTTGGAAGCTTATTCCAGTGCTTAACTACCCTTGTAATTAGAACATTTTTCCTAATATCTAATCTAAATCTCCCTTGCTGAAAATTAAGCCTACCAGTTTTTGTCCTACATTCAGTAGACTTGGCAAACACTTGATCACCATCCTATTTGTAACAGCCCTTTAAATATTTGAAGATTATTATCAGGTGTCCCTCCCCCCTTCAGTCTTTTTTTTTTTTAACCTTTTCTCAGAGGTCAGGTTTTTCAAATCTTTTATAATTTTTGTTGCTCTCCCTGGACTCTTTCCAATTTGTCCATACCTTTCTTAAAGTGTGATATCCAGAACTGGACATAGTATTTCATTTGAGGCCACACCAGTGCTGAATACAGTGGAACAATTACCTCCCATGTCTTACATATGACATTCCTGTTAATACACCCCAGAACAATATCAGCCTTTTTAGCAACTGCATTATATTGTTGACTATATCAAATTGTGATCCATTACAACCCCCAGATCCTCTTTAGCACTACTACTGATGAGCGGTTGAAAAGGATCCTAAAAGGAGCAGGTAAGAACCCCTTGATCATCCTTCACGTAGGAACGAATGACACGGCTAGGTTCTCGCTAAAGAGAATCAAGGGAGATTATACCAGGCTGGGGAAGACGCTTAAGGAAATCGAGGCTCAGATCATTTTCAGTGGGATTCTGCCTGTTCCCAGAGAAGGGCAGCAAAGGGCTGACAGGATTGTGATGATAAATAGTTGGCTAAGGGAGTGGTGCTATAAGGAGGGCTTTGGGATGTATGGCCACTGGGAGGCTTTCGGGGACAGACAACTGTTCTCATGGGATGGACTTCACCTAAGTAGGGAAGGAAATAGACTTCTGGGAGGGAGGCTGGCTCATCTCATCAAAAGAGCTTTAAACTAGGAATTCGGGGGAGACGGTTGGGAGATGTCCAGTTAATCTCCACGCCAAATTACAACATTGAGAAGGAGGGTGACGAGACAAGAACTGATATAGCCGGGGGGAAGAGATTGGACATAAGGAAGACAGGGGGGATGGATACTAGACTAATAGGTCATACTGGCGGTACGGTGTCCGTACCAAATCGGATAACTAATGTGAGGGAGGCTAAACGGCATAAATTAAGATGTTTATACAGTAATTCGAGAAGCCTAGGTAACAAAATGGAGGAATTGGAGCTCCTGGTCCGAGAAATGAGACCGGATATCGTAGGAATAACCGAAACGTGGTGGAACGGTAGTCATGACTGGAGTACAGGTATGGAAGGGTATGTGCTGTTTAGGAACGACCGGAACAAAGGTAAAGGTGGGGGAGTAGCATTGTATGTCAATAATGAGGTAAACTGTAAAGAAATAATAAGTGATGGAATGGATAAGACGGAGTCTGTCTGGGCAATACTCACATTGGGTAAAAAAACTACTAGAGCCTCCCCTGGGATAGTGCTTGGGGTGTGCTATAGACCGCCGGGATCTACCCTGGATATGGACAGAGAACTCTTTAATGTTTTTAGGGAAGTAAATACTAATAGGAACTGTGTAATCATGGGAGACTTTAACTTCCCGAATATAGATTGGGGAACAAATGCTAGTAACAATAATAGGGCTCAGATTTTCCTAGTCGTGATAGCTGATGAATTCCTTTATCAAGTAGTTGCTGAACTGACGAGGGGGGATGCCATTTTAGATTTGGTTTTGGTGAGTAGTGAGGACCTCGTTGAGGAAATGGTTGTAGGAGACAACCTTGGCTCGAGTGATCATGAGCTAATTCGGTTTAAACTAAATGGAAGGATTAACAGAATTAAATCGGAGACTAGGGTTTACGATTTCAAAAGGGCTAACTTTAATAAATTAAGGCGACTAATTAGGGAAGTGGATTGGACTAACATATTTATGGATCTAAAGGCGGAAGGCGCCTGGGATTATTTCAAGTTGAAGTTGCAGGAGCTGTCGGAGGCCTGTATCCCGAGAAAGGGAAAACGGATCGTAGGCAGGAGATTTAGACCGAGCTGGATGAACGAGCGTCTCAGAGGGGTGATTAAGAAAAAACAGAAAGCGTACAAAGAGTGGAAGAGGGGAGAGATCAGCAAAGAAACCTACCTTATTGAGGTCAGAGCATGTAGAGATGGAGTGAGAAAGGCCAAAAGCCGTGTAGAGTTGGACCTTGCGAGGGGAATTAAAACCAATAGTAAGAGGTTTTATAGCCATATAAATAGGAAGAAAACAAAGAAAGAAGAAGTGGGACCGCTGAAGACTGTAGATGGAGTGGAGATTAAGGATAATCTAGGCATGGCACAATGTCTAAACGAATATTTTGCATTGGTCTTTAATGAGGCTAATGAAGGGTTTAGGAATAGAGGCAGCGTAACGGAGGGGAATAAAGGAGGGGGGGTTGACATTACAGTATCCGAGGTAGAAGCCAAACTCGAACAGCTTAACGGGACTAAATCGGGCGGACCGGATGATCTTCATCCGAGAATATTAAAGGAACTGGCGCGAGAAATTGCAAGCCCGTTAGCGATAATTTTTAATGAATCTGTAAACTCGGGGGTGGTACCGTTGGACTGGAGAATAGCTAATGTGGTTCCTATTTTCAAGAAGGGGAAAAAAAGTGACCCGGGTAACTACAGGCCTGTTAGTTTAACATCTGTAATATGCAAGGTCTTGGAAAAAAATTTGAAGGAGAAAGTGGTTAAGGACCTTGAGGTCAATGGCAATTGGGACAAATTACAACATGGTTTTACGAAAGGCAGATCGTGCCAAACCAACCTGATCTCCTTCTTTGAGAAAGTAACAGATTTTTTAGATAAAGGAAATGCGGTGGATCTAATATACCTCGATTTCAGTAAAGTGTTTGATACGGTACCGCATGAGGAATTATTGGTTAAATTGGAAAAGATGGGGATTGATATGAAAATCCAGAGGTGGATAAAGAACTGGTTAAAGGGGAGACTGCAGCGGGTCGTACTGAAAGGTGAACTGTCAGGTTGGAGGGAGGTTACCAGTGGAGTTCCTCACGGTTCGGTTTTGGGTCCGATTTTATTTAATCTATTTATTACTGACCTCGGAACTGAATGTAGAAGTGGGCTGATAAAGTTTGCGGATGACACAAAGTTGGGAGGTATTGCCAATTCGGAGAAGGATCGGGATATCCTGCAGGGAGACTTGGATGACCTTGTAAACTGGAGTAATAGTAATAGGATGAAATTTAATAGTGAGAAGTGTAAGGTGATGCATTTAGGGATGACTAACAAGAATTTTAGTTATAAGCTGGGGACGCATCGGTTGAAAGTGAAGGAGGAGGAGAAGGACCTCGGAGTCCTGGTTGATCGCAGGATGACTATGAGTCGGCAATGTGACATGGCCGTGAAAAAAGCTAATGCGGTCTTGGGATGCATTAGGCGAGGTATTTCTAGTAGGGATAAGGAGGTGCTGCTTCCGTTATACAAGGCACTGGTGAGACCTCATTTGGAGTACTGTGTGCAGTTCTGGTCTCCCATATTTAAAAAGGATGATCTCAAACTGGAACTGGTACAGAGAAGGGCCACTAGGAAGATCAGAGGAATGGAAAACCTGTCGTATGAAAGGAGACTCGAGGAGCTCGGTTTGTTTACCCTAACCAAAAGGAGGCTGAGGGGGGATATGATTGCTCTCTTTAAATATATCAGAGGGATAAATACCAGGGAGGGAGAGGAATTATTTCAGCTTAGTACTAATGTGGACACGAGAACAAATGGATATAAACTGGCCGTCGGGAAGTTTAGGCTTGAAATTAGACGACGGTTTCTAACCGTCAGAGGGGTGAAGTTCTGGAATAGCCTTCCAAGGGAAACGGTGGGGGCGAAAGACCTCTCTGGCTTTAAGATTAAGCTTGATAAGTTTATGGAGGGGATGGTTTGATGGGATAACGTGATTTTAGTCAATAAGTCAATAACATGCCATCGCTGGTAATTAGTATCAATGGTCAATGTGGGTCTGGCTGGAGAATCTTGCCCGCATGCTCGGGGTTCTGCTGATCGCCATATTTGGGGTCGGGAAGGAATTTTCCTCCAGGGTAGATTGGCAGAGGCCCTGGAGGTTTTTCGCCTTCCTCCGCAGCATGGGGCAGGGGTCGCTTGCTGGAGGATTCTCAGCGACTTGAAGTCTTTAAATCATGATTTGGGGACTTCAACAGCTGAGTCAAGGGAGAGAATTATTCCAGGAGTGGGTGGGTCAGATTCTGTGGCCTGCATCATGCGGGAGGTCAGACTAGATGATCATAATGGTCCCTTCTGACCTTAAAGTCTATGAGTCTATGAGCCAGTTATTCCCTATTTTGTAATTGTGCATTTGATTTTTCCTTCTTAAGTGTAGTTCTTTGCACTTGTCTTTCCTGAATTTCATACTGTTGATTTCAGATCAATTCTCCAGTTTGTCAAGGTAGTTTTGAATTCTA
This sequence comes from Emys orbicularis, assembly GCF_028017835.1. NCBI lineage: Eukaryota > Metazoa > Chordata > Testudines > Emydidae > Emys > Emys orbicularis. The sequence goes on from NC_088684.1 coordinate 197,572,052, forward strand.
ATCCTGTCCTCTGAAGTGCCTGCACCTCCTTCCAGCTTGGGGTCATCCATACAGTTTATAACCATGTTCTCCGCTCCATTATCCAAGTCATTAATCAAGATATTGAAAGGTATCAGACTCAAGACAGACCCCTGCCAGACCCCAGTAGATACATCCCCCAAGTTTGGCAGTGAATCACTGACAACTACTCTTTGAGTACAGACTTTCAACCAGTTTTTCACCCACCTTATAGCAAAGTGCTTTCTCGATTGCTTCAGTGAATCGGGGCCATAGTGATAAATCCTGCATTTTTGCAGCCCAATAAATTCACTTCAATTCAAGTTTCACGTCAGGAAGGATTGAAGATTATGCCAATGAGAATAAATGTAAGAGACTTAAATTTATTTGGAAGCCAAGGATTTATAAATCCAGAAGTCTCCTACTTTGGCCCATAATGAATTCAATTAATTTCTGCAATGAATTTTGAGTGCAAGCTTGAAATTTGTTTCCACAAAATTTTGCATTCACAAATAGTAAATAAAAAATGTGACCATGGGAAAGTAAAATTTGGTTTCTGATCACCAAAATGTTCAAAAATAATTTCTCACACTAAGCACCTGCTTCTATCATTTACCCTTACTCATGCAAGTAGTCATTGACTTAAATGTGATTACTTACAAGAATAAGAACTAATCATGAGTCAGGATTAGAAACAATGTTTGTAAATGTCTCTGAAATTCTGATCCACCTCACACTAGTGTAACTCCATTTTCTTCAATGGAATTACTTTAGATTTATGCCACCATAAGTGACAGAAGAATCAAACTCAATCTCTGCTATTTTTACTGTGTATAATTTGTACTCACATACACACACTTGGTTGCCTGGTTGCTTTTCAGTGGATAATATTTTTTCTTATATACTTCTACAATGAAATCTTAGTACTTTGAGAGTCCCCTCTGATAAATGCTCACTTTACTACTAATACCCAATTCTGAAGTTACTCCATGAATAGACAGCTCAACAAGAGAGCCACTGGATAAGACAGAAAAGACATGCTTACTAGCAAATAGCTTTAAAAAAGAGAGGCTGGGTCCAAAAAGATAAAAAAAACAAATAGTGCATGCTTCTCTTCCCTCCCACTTTTCATTGTTCCTCAGCCTAAACTTCGAATCTCTACTGATTTCAGTAGAGAACAGGTTTTCCTTTGGAGCCTATGAACTACTCGTACCTATTTACATTATCTTCTCTATATTGACTCTAAGCTCTTTGAGGCAGAGACCTTATTTGCAAAGCCCTTAGAGCACAACGGGTATTATATACATGAAATAATAATGAATAGTCATAATAAATAACAACACTAAAAAGTCCAGACCACTCACTGCTGTGAGTGATCGGAAGTACTTCCTTCCCTTTGAAGCCAACTGTGCCACATATGTTGTACTCAAAACACTATTGACCCATAGCCAGATTCTGATACCTGTGTCCTAGAACAGTACGTCTATCTACAAGCAACCCTATTGACTTCATGAAACTACTCGTGGAGTAAGGTGCTACTAAATGAGAGTAAGAGTAACAGAATCTGAGCCACAATAACTAGGGTCCAAGATTTGAATAATGGGTCTCCCTCAATGTCAGTAAGGGGAATTAATAATCTATCCTTGATTAGTGTTAAGTATGCTGAGAAAAAAATACAATTAAAATATATTTCTACTGACTCTTAGAAAAAATGGTCAGACATATTATGATTGTTAAATTCTCCTGGTCTTTTTGTCTGTACTTCAGGATACAGGGTCTTTCTTTCATAATATTTGCCTATATAGTAGAAGAGAGCTCTTTTGTTAGAATAAGTATTGGTATTTAATAAGGATGCAGAGCTAAGCATTTCATTTAGTATTGCAATTCATAGCTATGCCAACGCAGATATGCAACAATGTGGTGCTATGGAATTAAAAATGTTCTACATGCTCTCTCTCACCAACAGAAGTTGGTCCAATAAAAGATATTACCTCACTCACCTTGTCTCTCTAATATCCTGGGACCAACACAGCTACAACACTGCATATTACATGCTCTCTGTCCATTGTAGCATCATTTCTTCTAGGGCTATTAGTTCTTCAGTTCTGAAGGCCAACTGTGTATAAAAAATACTTCAGACACTTTTCTTCCAGGACATTATGTGCATATAAATTATTTACTGGGACAGTAGTAAAGAATGAAGAAATACTAAAATTGCAAGTTTTGCCACTAGGTGGCATATGAGCCATATAGTGTATGGGCAGCAATAATGTAAATGCAGATAGTATTGTCTTGCACAAGATGTGAGCCTCTCTGAAGGTCTGTGGCCAAATAAGGATCTATAATTAATCGTTCTAGCCCAAAGACTTAGTTCTTATTGTCTGATGAGAACTACCCTTGTGACTTAAGGCCCCTAAAAACACTGACTATTGCAGTGTTGTTGGTTATGGGTCTACTTTTTTCTCCAACTTGTTTTCCTTTATAATAGTTTCCTTTCCTGGCTTTTGTCTTACAATTCAGAATTCATACAATTTAACAACTAGATTTATGAAGACAGATACATTTGGTAGATACACCGATAGATAAGACAAGACACAAAAAATCAGAGGTTTTCATGTGTTTTATAGTAGACCATATTTTCCCAGAGAGATTGTTTTGTGGCCCCACCCATCCCACTCACAAGTAGAAAGACCACCTTCCTTCCCATTCGTGATCACATAACATCTGACCTTCTCCCCCCAGGAATGGCTGCAATTAACATCAGCCTACAAAAAGAAAAAAAAAAAACCTTAATGCTTATTTAAATACAATTTAGCAACTGGAAACAAAAAGGAAAGCCAATACTGTGTGACCAGCCAGCTCTCCGCAAGGCACTAAGCACTTCTATAGGAATCGCCATTGGCTCATGCAACACAATACGAGAACTGCTAAATTGGAGAGAATTAGATGCCTAAATCTGTCTTTCTTGATACACTTTTTTTGAGGGGGGGGAAAGCGGGGGACAAGAATATGCCTGAATCAGAACATTGGCTCCAAACAGCTCAGAACTTTTTTATAAATTCAATATCTGAGTTTAGGTGCATATTTCTCAACTTTCTACTCCTAGCTCTGCCCCTGGGACTTGCTGTATGAACTAGGGCAGACATTTCACCTCCCTGTGCTTCTGTTCTGTAAAAAGGAGATGAAGCTTGTAACCCAGCTTTGTAAAGCACTTTGAACTCTACAGTTCGGTATAAGTACTAATATTATTTGTCTAGAGTAAACCTTTTATGTGTTAAGGACTTCTGATTAGCCAATTAGATTTGATAAAATTGTCTCTCTTCTTAACATGTATATTGAGCTTTTTTTATATTGAGCCCAACATTCTGAGTATTGTAATGAAGATAATTACAAAAGTAAAACTATTTATTTTTATTATTTTATAGCACTCCAGGTGCATCTAGAAAACATAAAAATAGTCTCAAATGAAGAGCATGTTATAAAAAGGATAATGCTGTAAAGACAATAAAATTATATATTTTTAATGTTTCATAATTATTTGGTTTGTATTTTTGCTTTCTTGTTTCTCAGCTGCAGAAAGTCCAGTTCCCCAGATATCTTTGAAGTTTTCTTTTTTACCCATCTCCATCATCTGTCACTCACCAGCTTTCTTTGATCAAAGGTTCTATATAAAGCAGTGATGGGCAGTTTTGAGCAAGTATTTGTACTATTTTGAATTAACAGAGATCCAGTTTTAAGCAAACATGAACCCATTTTTAATTTTTCATCACACTCATGCAAAATGTGTGGTTTTCCATGGCTTCAATGCAAATCCAGGAGCTGGTTTGGAATGAGTTTCATTTTAAGGTGATGGGTTGAAACCAAGTGGGCTGAAATAAAATGTTTGCACAAACTTCTGCAAAAGAGAAATCACGGAGTTTCATAGTATCTCTATTATTGTTATACATATGTATGGCACTACTGCTGATGGGGCAACTAGATCATGGCCCCATTGTTCTAGATGTTGTACAAACATGGTCTAGATGACAGCCCCTACCATAAAGTGCCACCTAATCCTAATTGCAAAAACATGAAAAAGTATAGTAACTATTTGAAAATCACTTATTCCTTCTGTTTCTCTTTCAACAAATGGTGACATTGCCAACAACTCAAACAGCATAACTAGAGCCTTCTTCTGATTTAGAGGTGAATGGTGAGAGAAAATGCAGACCCTAACATTGTTGAAATAATTCACCCTCTCCATACATCAGTTGCTGTTGCTTCAGGCATGATTGCAACAGCACCAGTCCTTGCATTTGCCTCTTTTAAATTATAAAGAACTATTCTAAGGGATTTCACGGTGCTGGAGAAGGATTGTAAGCGTTCTTCTCCCTCACTTGTAGTTGAGTTTCTTTTTGTCTTACTTTCTGCCTTCTAATTTGTTGTTGTTCTTCTAAGGCTTGAGGCAAAGCCCACTGAAGTCTCCCATTGACTCCAATGGGCTTTGGATCAGGACCCACGGATTGAGTTTGATGGTAGGAATCCGGAACTCTGGTTTCATTCCTGGCATCACTAGTTTGGCACTGAGGCAAATCAGTCAGATCAACAATTTCAAATGTGCATTTGCTAACACAGACACCTGATTTTCAAAGATGACCCACATACCATTCTCTTGCCTTCATGTGGATTAGGGCCCCAGGTCTGAACATTTTGACTCCCACCCTTTCTGCCTCACTTCCATCATTTATAAAATACAGGGGTTCTATAAGGATTTTAGAAAATATCAAGTGCCAAGTGTGATTATTAATTAGAAGACACACAGTTGCCATCCTCAGGTTTCCCAAACATCTTCCTCCAATTCTCTCTTCAAAAAGAAGGATAAAACTAAAACAATGGCTGCATTAATTTTCTTCTTGGGCTTTAATGCAATAATTATTAAAAAAAGAGAAAAAGGTAAGAGCTAGATCATAAACACAATTCTCATCACTAACCAATGATGTTTCTCAATGGTCCTCCCTATATTTTAGGGCAACTCCTTTGTTCCTTCTTTCTCCATCCTCCCCCGAAAAACACTATGTCAAGAGCATGAATACTGCTGATTATGAGGACAAACTTCTGTCTGTCAGATGTTTCAACTAATGTAATTTATTACGGTACCTGAAGAAGTTATAAGTAGGGCCATTCTTGGTCCCACTAAACTCAGTGAGATTTCATTAGCACCAGGTTTTGCCTTAGCACAAAAACAGTCTTCCATCCATTTAACCACAGCCTGAGAATTGGGTAATGTGGAGTCACATCACCCCAGGGAAGACTCCAGGGGAGATTGTACCTTGGGGCACAGGTCACATGATTGTCTTTAACCCATATGCAGAGTGGCTGGGGAGGGGCACAAGGTGGGAAGGAAAGGAAATATTCCTTACCCCCCAGGAGCAATCCAGCTCTAAAACAACAGATTTCAGATTAAGGGTACGTCTACACTATGAAAGTACTCCGATTTTACAGAATTTGATTTTTGGCAACAGATCGTATAAAGTCAAGTGCATGCGGCCACACTAAGCACAGAAATTCGGCGGTGTGTGTCCATAGTACCGAGGCTAGCGTCGACTTCTGGAGTGTTGCACTGTGGGTAGCTATAGCTATCGCATAGCTCCCGCAGTCTCCCCGCCCGTTGGAATTCTGGGTTGAGATCCCAATGCCCGATAGGGCAAAAAACATTTTTTTGGGTGGTTCTGGGTACATGTTGTCAGGCCCCCCTCTCCCTCCCTCCGTGAAAGCAAGGGAAGACAATCGTTTCGCACCTTTTTTCCTGGGTTACCTGTGCAGACGCCATACCACGGCAAGCATGGAGCCAGCTCAGCTGACCATCACCGTATGTCTCCTGGGTGCTGGCAGACGTGGGACTGCATTGCTACACAGCAGCAGCTCATTGCCTTTTGGCAGCAGATGGTGCATTAGGACTGAAAGCCATCGTCATCATACAAAGATGGGAGGGACTCAGCCAGGTCATTTCCCATCTTCTGGCGAGCAGCCAGGAGATGACAATGGCTAGCAGTCGTACTGCACCGTCTGCTGCCAGCCTAAGATGTAAAAATAGATGGAGTGGATCAAAACAAGAAATAGACCAGATTTGTTTTGTATTCATTTGCTCCCCCCTCCCTCCGTGAAATCAACAGCCTGCTAAACCCAGGCTTTTGAGTTCAATCCTTGAGGGGGCCATTCTGTGTGACAGTTGTTTGTGTTTCTCCTTGATGCAAAGCCTCTGCCTTTGTGGATTTTAATTCCCGTAAACCATGTCATCAGTCGCCCCGCCCTCTGTCAGAGCAATGGCAGACAATCGTTTCGGGCCTTTTTTCAGTGCACACGCCATACCACGGCAAGCATGGAGCCTGCTCAGCTCAATGCAGCAGTCATGAACATTGTAAACACCTCGCACATTATTGTGCAGTTTATGCTGAACCAGAACCTGGAAAACCAGGTGAGGAGGAGGCGACAATGGCAGCACAGTGACGAGAGTGATGAGGACATGGACACAGAATTCTCTCAAAGCGCAGGCCCCGGTGCTTTGGAAATCATTGTGTTAATGGGGCAGGTTATAGCCGTGGAACGCCGATTCTGGGCCCGGGAAACAAGCACAGAGTGGTGGGACCGCATAGTGTTGCGGGTGTAGGATGATTCCCAGTGGCTGCGAAACTTTCGCATGCATAAGGGCACTTTCATGGAACTTTGTGACTTGCTTTCCCCTGCCCTGAAGCGCCAGAATACCAAGATGAGAGCAGCCCTCACAGTTGAGAAGCGAGTGGTGATAGCCCTCTGGAAGCTTTCAACACCAGACAGCTACCGGTCAGCCAGGAATCAATTTGGAGTGGGCAAATCTACTGTGGGTGCTGCTGTGATGCAAGTAGCCAAAGCAATCACTGAGCTGCTGCTACCAAAGGTAGTGACTCTGGGAAATGTGCAGGTCATAGTAGATGGCTTTGCTGCAATGGGATTCCCTAACTGTGGTGGGGCAACAGATGGAACCCAAATCCCTATCTTGGCACCGGAACAACAGGGCAGCCAGTACATAAACCGCTAGGGGTACTTTTCAATGGTGCTGCAAGCACTGGTGGATCACAAGGGACGTTTCACCAACATCAACTTGGGATGGCCGGGAAGGGTTCATGACGCTCGCGTCTTCAGAAACACTACTCTGTTTAAACAGCTGCAGCAAGGGATTTACTTCCCAGACCAGAAAATAACTGCTGGGGATGTTGACATGCCTATAGTTATCCTTGGGGACCCAGCCTGCCCCTTAATGCCATGGCTCATGAAGCCATACACAGGCAGCCTGGACAGGAGTCAGGAGCTGTTCAACTATAGGCTGAGCAAGTGCAGAATGGTGGTAGAATTTGCATTTGGACGTTTAAAGGGTCGCTGGCGCACTTTACTGACTCGCTCAGACCTCAGCCAAACCGATATTCCCATTGTTATTGCTGCTTGCTGTGTGCTCCACAATCTCTGTGAGAGTAAGGGGAAGATGTTTGTGGCGGGATGGAAGATTGAGGCAAATTGCCTGGCCACCGATTACACGCAGCCAGACACCAGGGTGATTAGAAGAGCACACCAGGAAGCACTGCGCATCAGAGAAGCTTTGAAAACTAGTTTCATGACTGGCCAGGCTACAGTGTGACAGTTCCATTTGTTTCCCCTTGATGAAAACCCGCCCCCTTGGTTGACTCATTCCCTGTAAGCCGTCCACCCTCCCCCCTTCGATCACAGCTTGCTTGCAAAGGAAATAAAGTCACTGTCATTTAAAAACCATGTATTTATTAATTGATTATAAAAGTAGGGAGATAACTGACAAGGTAGCCTGGGTGGGGTGTGGGAGGAGGGAAGGAAAAAGCCAGTTCAAAACTTGTTGAATGACACCCTTCTGTTGCTTGGGCTGTCCACTGGGGTGGAGTGGTTGGGTGCTCCTAGCCTCCCTCCCCTGCCCCCCCCCCCCGTGTTCTTGGACGTCTGGGTGAGGAGGCTATGGAACTTGGGGAGAGGAGAGAGCAGTTAAACAGGGGCTGCAGCAGCACTCTGTGATCCTGCTGCCATTCCTGAAGCTCCACCAGATGCCGGAGCATGTCCGTTTGATCCCACAGTAGCCCCAGCGTTGCATCCTGCCTTCTCTGATCTTCCTGCCGCCACCTTTCATCTCGATCATCCCTTCTGTCCTCACGTTGGTCCCTCCTGTCCTCACGTTCATTGACCGCTTTTCTGTACTGTGATACAGTGTCCTTCCATGCATTCTGATGAGCTCTTTCATTGCGGGTCGGACTGCATGATCTCAGAGAACATTTCATCACACGTGCATTTTTGTCGCCGCCTTATCTGAGATAGCCTTCGGGACGGAGGAAGGAGGCTTGAAAAATTTGCAGCTGCGGGAGGGAAAAAGGGGAGAGAAGTATTTAAAAAGATACATTTTACAGAACAATGGGTATACTCTTTCACAGTGAACAACACTATTCACATTACATAGCACATGTGATTTCGGTACAAGGTCATTTTTGCCCGTTGAGTGCTGCGGTTTTCGTGTTAACGTGCAGCAGCAGAAACCAAACTCACCCCCACCCCCATCCAATTCTCTGGGACGATCGCTTTACCCCTCCCCCCACCACATGGCTGGTATCAGGGAAGATCCCTGCTAGCCAAACACAAACAGCTCAGCATCAATCCCCCCCACACACTTGGCTAATTGCGGGAAGGATTTCTTTTCAGCCACAGGCAAACAGCCCAGTAGGACAGTCCAGATTACTTGCTACTAGCATGGCGTGGTAAAGTGTCCTACCATGGAGGATGGAATAAGGCTGCTCTCCCCAGAAACCTTCTGCAAAGGCTTTTAGAGTACCTCCAGGAGAGCTTCATGGAGATGTCCCTGGAGGATTTCCACTCCCTCCCTAGACACCTTAACAGATTTTTCCAGTAGCTGTACTGGCCGTGAATGCATCCCAAGTCCTCAGGGCAAATTAATCATTAAAAAACGCTTGCTTTTAAACCATGTATAATATATACAAAGGCACACTCACCAGAGCTCCCTTCTACGGCTTCATGGTCCGGGATACTGCCTTGGGAGGGTTGGAAGGGTATTTCAGTCAGGGTGAGAAAAAAGATCCTGGCTGTTGGGGAGAACGGTGTGCTGTGTGCTCTCCTCAAGCTCGTCATCCTCCTCCTCTTCCCCGTCCACAAAATCCTCACACATGGCTGAGAGTAATCCCTCATCGGAATCCACGGTCGGGGTGGGGTAGTGGTGGTGGCCCCCCCTAGAATTGCATGCAGCTCAGCGTAGAAGCGGCATGTCTGCGGCTCTGCCCCGGAGCATCCATTTGATTCTTTTGTTTTCTGGTATGCTTGTCTGAGCTCCTTAACTTTCACGCGGCACTGTGTTGAGTCCCTGTTGTGGCCTCTCTTCATCGTCCCTTGGAGATCTTTTCAAATGTATTGGCATTTCTTTTTTTGGAATGTTGTTCTGCTAGCATGGAATCGTCTCCCTATACAGAGATCAGATCCAGTACCTCCCGTACGGTCCATACTGGAGCTCTTTTTCGATTCTTGGACTGCATGGTTACCTGTGCTGATGAGCTCTGCATGGTCACCTGTGCTGATGAGCTCGACTGGCCAAACAGGAAATGAGATTCAAAAGTTCGCGGGGCTTTTCCTGTACACCTGGCCAGTGCATCTGAGTTGAAAGTGCTGTCCAGAGCGGTCACAATGGTGCACTGTGGGATAGCTCCCGAAGGCCAATACCGTCGAATTGCGTCCACACTAACCCTAATTCGAACCGGCGATATCGATTTCAGTGCTAATCCCCTCGTCAGGGAGGAGTACAGAAATCAATTTTAAGAGCCCTTTATGTTGAAGTAAATGGCTTCGTTGTGTGGACGGGTGCATGGTTAATTCAATTTAATGCTGCTAAATCCTACAAACTCCTAGTGTAGACCAGGCCTAAGAGAGATTTTCAAAATTACAAAGGGCAGTTAGGAGTCCAGAGGATTTAGGCACCTTGTTCCCTTAAGCTCCTTTGGAAACCCCAGCATAAATCTCAATTTTCTTTACTACAGCATAAACAAAGTACTAGGGGGAAAAATAACATAATAATATGACTTTTGCAAAGATGTATAGTTGCTGGAATTTCAGGAGAGTTACAAACACCTATTCGTGTTATCTTTCAAGCAGGATTCTGTCATTCCAAGTTGGGTACATCATGCCTAGGGTGGATCAGCTAGCCTTTTCTAATGAATTGTGTAAGTAGTAAAACAAGGTAAAAAATAGCCAACTCCAGGACTGTTGTTGAAGTCAAAGCACAAAATCCAAATAATCAATATCAAAAAAGAATTTATTACATCAATTCCAAATGGAATAAGAAACCCACAAAAGCTGAACAGATCCTTTATGTCTAGATGAGAGTAATTTATACAACAGAATAAAAAAAAGGAAGCACAAAATGCTGGGTTGTAGCAGTGAGCGTGATAGTCAGTTAGGGATTTTCTTTCCTGGTTTTTCTTTACAATGAAATGCTTGGATTTGCCAACAACTTCTCACAATTGTATAACAGCAATTTCATGTTGATTTTTTTGGTTTTATAGTATACTATAAATCCTAGATGGATAATTCAAGATATTTCTTTATTTCACCTCTGAGTTCATTTGGAAAACAGGAAATTAGTTATTTTTTAGGAGATGAAACAGTGTGTGGGGCAGATTCTGTGTGTGATATACATGAACTATGCCAAATCTCCTTGGGATACTACTGGCGCCAGTGCCTCAGAGAGATAAAGTACAGAATATCCCAGCTGTGGGTAAACAAATGGTTTTGGCACTTGCACAGAAATTTCCTTTGATGGGAAATTTGTTATTGCCTTTTCTGTTAAGCACGACAAGGAATTATGACAAGGAGCAATGAACAAAATATTAATTAGCAAACATTGCACTGACACAATGTTTTCAAATGAAACTTTACTCAACATTTAGAGACGTGTCAGTCTCTTACTGCTGGTTGTTAGGAAAGAGAATATGACTTTTGTAAATAAGAAAAGTACCAGTAGAAAAATGATAAAATAAAATGCAAATAGGGAAGTGCATTTGTCAAATTCTGGTAAGTGCAGGGAATCCAGGCCGATCTCTACTCAAATGGGTACATGCCTATGCTGCAAAATCACCATTAATGTGCACCCTTTGGGCTAGCATTCCTGTGATGACAAGAGGACAGAAACCTGCCCTAACAGTGGAGCTGCCAGACCTGGCTATGTATCACCAGCTTCCTTCTGAAAGGCCACATGTGCCAAGTTTGGGGCCTGAAGCCAGTGTCAATGAGGCTACATCTACACTTCCGGCAGCATGTAGAGTACAGACATTGCACACCCAGTTAGCATGGGTATAAATAGCAGTTTAGATGGTGAGACCCAGTTTAGGCAAGTAGAGTACAGCCACACCAGGACCTTAAGGTATGAGCACTACACGGCTCTCTACACACCCAAGCTGTGCCTCCCTGGTCTGCACTGCTCTTTTTGGTAGTGTAGTGTCCCACTGCTTCCCTGCTGCTGGAGCCTTTCCCTGCTGGACTGAAAGGCTCTGGCAATAGGAAGGCAGCAGGGAAAGTCTCTGGCAGGTCCCTGCTACCAAAGCTTTTCCCTGCTGCCTCCCTTCTGCGAGAGCCTTTCACTGCCACCAGTGTGAATGCAGCCTGCTTTTCACTGCAGCATGCAGCTACACCTATCCTACACACAGCAAGTGTAGACTTGGCCTAAAGTGACCCTGAGGCTGCTCTAATTTGTGTCATGGGCTGAATTGGCCTCTTGATGCCCCCAGGATTGGAGGGGCAGAAAGACTGAAGAAAGCCACATTTTCCCCCATTCCCACAGCTTTAACAAGTGAAGCTTGGTGCTCCAATGTATCCAGCCCATATTTTTCTGAGATGAAATTCTCCCTTGTTACGATGGTCTAGTGCAAAGCCCACTGCACCATGTTAGCCACACATAAGGGCTGTTCTTGGAAACCTGGGGTAGAGCTGCCAAATAAGGATATCTGCATACCAGAGCCATGAAAGTGTCTTTGCACTGTGCCAGAGACCAGCAGGTAGGGATTTAATTGGGGCAGGCCAGAGGAGAGCCATGGCATCCTCTCATATTTAAAAAATATATAGAAAAATTACTGTATGTATAAGTGACATTTCCAACATTAAGAATTCACAAATTTAAAACTGTGGAGCTAGTTTTCTTCAAATTTAGACCCCCACTCCTGCAAAATTATACACGGGGGCTTAATATTATGCATACGAGTTGTCCTGGCAGTAGAATTCGCAGCGAATACACAATTTAGGCATATATGTAATTCTTTGCAGGATTAGGGCCTTAGATTTTTAAATCCCAGTGGGGGCAATAAAACATTTATTGGAACATATAGGGAAAATATATTCATTTCATAAATGTATAATTGGAAAATCCTTAAAAACTAATTTGATCAAACTTTTCAACAACATTCCCCATTGTGCTGAAACCAAAAATGAAAATTTCAACCACACAATAATTTGTTTGAGAAAGTTATTACAAAAGTTATTGGAACAAAACCTTGAAATAGTATATGCTTCAAACCCCACTTGATACGTCTACGCTAGGGCTATGTCTACACTACAAGCTAGGTGTGTGATTCCCCCGCTCGCGTACACATACTCACACTAGCTCTGATTGAGGGTATAAATAATAGTGTAGCCATGGTAGCATGGGCAGTGGCAGCAGAGACGAAGCCAAGTACAAACCTGCCTAAAACAAGTGGGTACATACTTGGCACAGCTAAGCAGTACTTCTACCGCTGTTACCCATGCTATGGTGGCTATACTGCTATTAATACTCATGCTAGCTTGATGAGAGCTAGAGTGAGGATGTGTACGCAATCATGGGACTCACATTCCTGTCTCATAGTATAGACCCAGGGCAGCCAAACTTACTGACCCTCCAAGCCGCATACAACAATCTTCAGAAGTTTGAGACCTGGGGTGTGCCTGCCGGAACTCGGGGCTTCAGCCCTATGGGGCACACCTGCCAGGGCTTGGGGCTTCAGTCCCACTCCCACTGAAGCCCCGAGCCCTGGCAAGCGCCTCCTGTGGAGCTGAAGCTCCAAGCCCCCCCGTCCCCTCTGGGCAGAAGCCCCGAGCTCCCCCAAACAATCTGGTAAGCAAAGAAGGGGAGGGCTCCAAGAGTCAAACTTTAACTGTAAAAGAGCTGTATGTGGCTCACGAGCCACAATTTGGCCACCCCTGATAACACCTACAGTTAAGGTAGCACAAATGTTTTCCATTCTAAGGGGTTATTTTCAGCTGCTGCTAACTTTGTCATTCTTTTGCCTTTCAGGCTGAAGTTTCTCAAGTTTGTTCCCTGCCCAAGAATGATTTAAAAAAAAATTTTTTTTTAAAGCAAGAATGGTTTTATTGGGTCTGATCAAATGAACCGATTTATCAGAATGTGGCCAAGACTATAAATAGCCAAACTAGTTCACTGATCAGATATTTTTAAAGTAGTTTTAGAGATATTTAGAGACTCAGGCATCTATATATAACAAAACATAAGAGAGGAAAGTCAGCAATTGACCATGAAGTGGTACAAGTGTTCAAAGTGATAGCTTATGAAAGTACATAGCTTCTTAAAATGAGTCCTTGCAGAAAATATTAAACAGAGAGCTGAAAGGAAGAAAAAGGAAAAATGGCAAATCTCTATGCTACCCGTGTACTAGCTAAAACAGCTTAATCAGTGATGCACAGTAATTGCTGCTTTAACAACAACATTACAGTGTCTGCAGAAATACATTAGTAATTCGCTATGGGGACTAAACTAGAGTAACTAATTTTATCTTACATACAAAATATACTTTACAGTGTATTTTATTTTCAGAAAGGCTACCACGGAGCACTCTTATATTTATTGTATTATTTTAACTTCATCTGTACTGAAATTTATAACATAGCATACGAAATTAATTCCAAAATAGTTTAACATTTTCTAAGTAATAAGACAGTAAAAGTAAGCATTATCCACTGTTCTGAATATGAGGCAGTTTAGTCATCACTGAAAGTTGTTATCATGTGAGTACTGTTCAGCAGCATTTATGAAAAAAGCAAGTGATCTCCACACAATTCCTAGTTGACGGTAGTTTTTGTGATGTGGACAACTATCACAGTTGACACTAACTAGAAACTTTGTTGACTATCTCAACAAAATCCAACAAGGGGCCTGGAAACCGAACTACTTTCTAAATCAGGGCTGGTCAGGGTTGCCACCTTTATATTTGCTGGTAACCGGAACCCAAAGGCCCTGCCCTGCCTCTTCCCCTAAGGCCCTGCCCACACCCCGCCTATTCCCATAAGGCCTCGCCCCTCCTTGCTCCTCTCCTCCCCTCCCCCTGTCGCTTGCTGGATCGTCTCCACCTTCCTTCCCACCCCAGCTGGGCTCCCTCTGCTCAGGGGCTGGGACGGGAGCTGCTGCAGCCTGACAAAGAACCTGCCTCCAGTTTGGAGGTGGCCCCAGCTGAGCAGAAGTTGGTGCAAGTTATTGACCCGGCACTTCCTCTGCCCCACAGTTACCGGACTTTTGGTGTCCGGTCAGTACATGGACTGATTGGACACTGCTAGGTCCTCTTTTCAACCGGACTTTCTGGTCAAAAACTGGGCACCTGGCAACCCTAATTTATGGTATCTGGACAGAGAAGCCAAAAACCAGACTATCCAGGGAAAACCCATACAGGATCGAGCCATCCTCTAATAGAAAGGGCAACTACACAGATTTGCCTAAGGTAGCAAAACTGATGAGGTGATGAATTTTCTGCTGGACCTTTTGCTGCTCTTTCACCTCCTCCTTCTAACATTTTCAGAGCAAGAAGTTCACCAATAGCCTTGGCAGATTTATCCAGCTTCAGCAGTGAACATTTGATGCCAGTCCAAATTCGCCAGTCTGACTTGTTGAGGCTCAGAACTGTTAGTTACAAAGCAATCCCCACCTTGCCCACAGGTCCAGTTGGACAGTCAGTGGTAGTCAGGGATGTCGGAGTTGGCTTGCCCCTCCTTGCCTGCTTCAGTGCAGAGAAGACTGCACCACCAGGTCCTGCTTCAATTTTCAGATAGCTGATGTCACAAAACTGGAATAGGTATGTCACTACTGGTCTGGTCAGGTCCTATTGTGAAATTTTAACTCTGCAATACCACCGCCTGTCAGAGCACTGTGAAGTAAACTCTGACCTGCTGCTGGTTCAGCTGTGCCATCAGCCACTGCTCGTCCAGGCAAATTCGTTTGTGAAGCCAGTTCTGTGCCATTGGTCTAGTTGGGCCCTGCTGTGAAATCAGCTCTGTACTAATGTTCCCAGCCCAGTTTGGCCTCACTGCGAAGTTAACTCTGTGCTGTTGCCAGTGGTCTGGTCTCACTGTGAAATCAGGTTCTTGCTATCACCATTGATCCAGTATTGTCCCGTAGAATCACTCCATACAGGATTCAGGCTCTCCAGGTGGGGAACCTACACTTCAACGGAGTCCCTGGGCTAGAGCTACTGGCCTGTTGGACAGAGTCCTCTACTCTCTGTAGTTGAACCTGAATCCCATTCCCAAACCAGAGTACCTGTCAAGTCAGGATGACCCACTCTCCAGGACATATCTTGCACAATTCCTATACCCTTTCATGAGCACAGGTACAGTAATAATCTCTTAGCATTTATACAATCAGAACGTAGAAAAATCAAGAAAACCCAGTATGTGAAACTGTGAGTAAGCTACATTATATTTCACATAAATGAGGCTGGCCAGAGCTCACTTTTCCCATAAGGAGGGAGCAGAGAGTTCCTTCCCTTGGAACCATCTAGATCTGTGGCTTACACTTAGGCCTTGTCTATACTAATGCTGCAAGTTGATCTAAATTACGCAAGTGACATAACTTACATCAACTTAAAGCGGTGTCTACACCATGCTATGTTAATGGGAGATGCTCTCCAATCGACATAGCTTCCGCCTCTCGTTGAAGTGGATTAATTAAGTTGATGGGAGAGCGCTCTCCCATCAACTTGTCGCGTCTTCACCAGACCCACTAAATCGTCACTGCTGCTTCGATTGCAGTGGCGCCAATTTAGCCACGTAATGTAGCCAAGACCATAGCTTTATTCAGTTAGCTCAACAGAGCTCCAACACAAAGAATTCTGTGCACATTGATAATCTGGGCCCTGTGGACAGAATCTGGAGTTATACCTACTTTTTTCTGGATTCTGTACATGAGGTTTTGATTGTATTTAGTTATTACAAGGCTATTGTAGTTATTATTCGTTATCTGTTCCCATTGATTCTCGGTTCTTTTCCTTTTTACTCTCTCTTTACTTTAAACCTATCCCTTTCCCTAATAAAGTGTTGTTTCTTTTTAATATTGGCTAGTCCATTTTTCCTTTTAATTCTTACTGCCATAGGGTCTCTATTCATTTATTCACCCAGATGCTAAGGGGAGGCAACATGTACCTAGAATCCAGTTTAAGTCTAGTGACTGGCAAGCTAAGAACTGACACCTGCTTTCAAACCAAAGTGCACAAAGACCCCAGGGCCCACTGTCCTAAGGGAGGAGTGGGAGTGTCACAAAGTGACTAGGGAGGAAGGAGTAAGTGGAATCTAGGACACTTTGGGTCCCAGGGGCTACCTAAAAAAAATATTGCAGGCATGTATGCTAGACTATGTCAATTGTCATGATTTTGTCTTTGCATAAGGAAAGACAAGGGTAGCTTGTGAAACTCTTTAGGGTCTTAAGTAGACAGGCCATCTGGGAGAGAGAAAAGCTAGCAAAGCATATTATCAATTGTTAAAGTGGAGTCTTTCTATAAGCAAAATGGTCAGTTAGCCACTTCCTATTTGTCCCTAGCCTGGGCACTTCCTGACCCTATTCCCTCTCTTGGCTAGGATTAAAGGAAGAAATACAGCTTCCTCAACCATTTCCCTGGTTTAATATTCCAGCTGCACAGGAGCCATAGTTTACCCTTTCCCTGCCTAGCCTAATGTAGGTTATGTAGACCCTATCTCAAGTTTTTTAATATAACTTTTTACTCCTCCTAACACATCTAGAGTACTAAAAGATGCTTTTCCTTGGCAAGACCCAAAAAAAGAAAACAAATTTGTAGATTGCAGGCAACCCATTTTGTAAATATGATGAGCCAAAACCCAGGATTTTTTTTTAAATAGCTAACATCAGGGAAAGTATTTAAACACCATATTCTAGATTCCCATCTGTTGTAAATTGATTTATCTCCATTAATGTTAGTGGGGATACATTAATTTACACTAGCCGAGAACCTGTCCCCATCATTTTAAAAATCTTTTCCCATTTTTTTCCTAAACTTCCTAAAACAAGTCTGTCCAGTAATGAAACATGGCACCTGAAATTTCAGGGGTATTGGTCTTTATTTATTTATTTATTTATTTGGGGGGGGGGTAATGGTATTTCAAACAAAGATCGGAATGGGAAACTAGTTGCAACCCTAACAATAAAGTGTCAGACACTATCTATGAAATCACCCTGTACTGAGACACATTATTGAGTTAATCAGTAATATATAACGGCTCAGCCTTAAAAACTTATACTTACACCATATAAATAAGGATTTTCAGGACTGAGTCCATAAGAAAACTACAACATTTTATTGAGGAGAATATTACCATAGATATAACAATTCTGAGAATAATCATACTCTCTTCACCACTTGGTACAAAAGGACTCTGCCTTAGGCAGATTCATGTTATTTAACTCAACACATCCATTATCTATGAACAAGAGTTTGATCTCAAGAATGGTGAATGAAATTTACAACATTTACATTACTCTGACTCAAAAATGAATCTCTTGTCATGCATCTTACTAACTGCCAGACATCCCTTCTGGTCAATAAAAATGCATTACAAATTTATCAAAATACCAGTTGGTAAACAAAAATAAAGATGAAACTCAAAACACTCATAAAATTATTTGGCTTTTACATAAGAATTTCAGAACAAATGCAATGAGTTTTGAAAGCACCAGGAAATAGCTTTTGTTTGAAAACCTTGGGAAACCATTAATAAATATTGCTCTCCACCGAAAGATCCTGTTCCATTAGAAAATGCATAAAATGTAATTTACAATACTACATCACCAACAGCAACAATTCATTCTTCAATGGTGATGCTGAATACATTATATCAGAGATTAAAGAAGGAATTATGTAACCTGTAACCAAAATAAAACATAAATAGATATATAAACACATTATTTAATTATATGTTATATATATATATATATATGGAGATATACCTATCTCATAGAACTGGAACTGGAAGGGACCCTGAAAGGTCATTGAGTCCAGCCCCCTGCCTTCACTAGCAGGATCAAGTACTGTTGTTCTTTTTTTTTTTTTTAATTTTTTTTTTTTTTTTTTTTTGCCCCAGATCCCTAAGTGGCCCCCTCAAGGATTGAACACACAACCCTGGGTTTAGCAGGCCAATGCTCAAACCACTGAGCTACCCCTCCCCCCACATATGTTTAAAATGTGCCTATCCTAGGCTATACATACTTGATTAGATATTGAAAAGGGTTAACATTTTCACAGTTGGGTGCCTAAAGTTAAGTGCCAAAATCCATATTTAGGCTCCCAGATAAGTGGCCTGATTTTTAGGGCCACTCACTTCCCATTGTGTTCAATGGAATCTGCAAGAACTCAGCATTTCTGACAATCAAACTGTTTACTGATGTACTTACATATGGAATCAGGTATTTGATTCTCTACTTGCATGGAACGGAGAGATAGGGACTGCAGGGTGTTGGTTGTGGCTATCTGATTCAGGGTCACCCACTTTAAGTATAAATTAGGGCACCACAAGGACATAACTGTCTCCTCTTCTGTTGAATGTCAATTCTTTGATGCCCTTACAACAGCTACCTGGAACACTATGTACTTCCATTCACTTCAGTGATTCTGCATAGCTTAAGGGCATCTTTTTCTAAGGCCTGAATCCAAAACCCACGGAAGCCAAAGGAAAGACTCTCATTCACTTCAATGGGCTTTGGATCAAGCCTCTAAAGGTATGTCTACATGGCATTTTAGACCAAGCCGGAGTGGACCCCTCAGCCTGGGTCAACAGACTCAGGCTAGTAAGGTTTGCACTAGTGCGCTAAACATATCTGTTGTGACAAAGTTCCTCTTCTATCTTGGTGGGTCCTGCGCTTATTGGCGAATTTTCTTGCCTCAGAGATTCACCATGCGGGTTGGGCAGCAGCCCAGAGACCTTCCCCTCTGGAAGAACTCACAGTCCAGGTCAATTGGGAGGTTTGGGGGGACCCAGGCCCGCCCTCTACTCCAGGTTCCAGCCCAGGGCCCTGTGGACTGCAGCTCTCTATAGTGCCTCCTGTAACAGCTGCATGACAGCTACAACTCCCTGGGCTACTTCCCCCTGGCCTCCTCCAAACACCTTCCTTATTCTCACCACAGGACCTTCCTTCTGGTGTCTGATAACACTTGTGCTCTTCAGTCCTCCAGCAGCACACCCTCTCACTCTCAGCTCCTTGCACCTTTTGCTCCCAGCTCCTCACACTCACACCACAAACTGAAGTGAGCTCCTTTTAAAACCCAGGTGCCCTGATTAGCCTGCCTTAATTGATTCTAGTAGCTTCTTCTTAATTGGCTCCAGGTGTCCTAATTAGCCTGCCTGCCTTAACTGGTTCTAGCAGGTTCCTGATTATTCTAGTGCAGCCCCTGCTCTGGTCACTCAGGGAACAGAAAACTACTCATCCAGTGACGAGTATATTTGCCCTCTACCAGACTCCTGTACCCCACTGGTCTGGGTCTGTCACACTGTATAGACAGTGTTTTGAAGCTGTAGCTCAGGCTGGAGCTGAGGCTCCAAAGCATAGGAAAAGGGTGGGCTTCAGAGCTCTAGCTCCAGCCTGAGCCGCAACTTCAAAGCACTGTCTAAGCAGCTATGTTAAGGCCAGTAGCGTGAACCACCCTAGCTCAAGTCTGTTGACTGAGGCTAGGAGGCTTGCTCCAAAATGATGTGTAGACCATATCCCGGGTTCCCTACTTTTCATAAAGTTGTTGGACAATTCCCCCAACCCAAGTGCTCATTATTACCTGTTTTTCACTCTTCTTCTAGTCGACTGTCAATAACTTCTCTCACATCTTTGTGCTGTAACATTTTACAATACCATCCAATATTGAAACCACTGTGCAATGTGAGAGTGCATCATGAGATATATTTTGTGTGATCAATGCAATATTAAAATAAATTGCTTTGTGAAATAGGAGTTATTGATTGTTGTGTAAGCATGAGCAGTGTTGCTGTACTGATAGTTTTCCTCTTCCAGAAAATATGTGCAAAATCTAAATGATGTTATATTTGTAGTCTTTTGGAAGGTAAACCCAGAAACTAAACATACCCACATGGATTGTTTATGTCTGGTGAGCTTGCTAATGATAAAAAAAAGGATGTGAGAAAGGTGAAATTGTCAAAGCAATCTGTCTGCTCCAAGAAAAGTAAACGCTAAAGCTGAATAGGTGTAAGCTTACCTTGAATTTGCATGCATATGTCTCCTAGAATTACTATGAATTATTCAAACCTTGAGCCATCCATTACAAATGCACTGTGTATCACAGTGTCATTAAAGAGTGCAATGAAAGACAGAGCCATGTAACTGACTCTTCACTAATTTGGACTCCCAGAGGGAAAGTGCATGTATCACAGTTACATGGCAATTTATGTTTTAGCCCTCTTTTAGTTCCTCAAGTGCACCCCTCTGGTGACAGGTTTTGCTGACAGGGTGGAAGCACGCAGTCCTATCACTCTTAGACTAGAACCCTGTATTTCAGCCCCTGTGTTTCCCAATGATAACATGTAAGACTTAACTGTATCCAGCATCTGCACAAAACTTTCCCATAGAAACCTGTGACTGGGGGTTGACTTAAGTGGCCCAAAAGAGGTGCTTCAAAAACAAATGTATTGTTTATTCATCCAAAGGTACATAGGAAGCATAGGAAAGGGTTAAACAACAAAGGTCTACATGTATCGGGTCTCACCTAAACTTTATCCTTCCCCTGAAAGTTTTAGTAAGCCCCACTTAGCCCAGCTACCTCCATTCCTGAGTTGGGAGAACCAGACTGCTCCTGCATTCCCTTAGTGTTTCTCTGTCTAAGTCTCACCTCCAGCAACTATTGCCCACTCCCCTCTCCTTCCTCTTTAGGCAGGAGTCTTTCATGGGTTAGTGTCCCTCTGATTCTAGGCTTTAGCTTGGGAAAAATAGACCTGCTAGCCTAGCCAGACATGTGGGCATTTCCCAATTAATAGCTCCCCTATGATTTTTCACAGATTCCAAGGCCAGAAGGGATGATTGTGGTCATTGTTTTGTTTCCTGCTTGTTTTTACCCTAGCAGCCTAAGCAAGGAAACTGAGGTATATACGATATTCATAAAAAATAATACAGATCTCCCTCATTCGCCACAGCATGCACTGAGGCTGCGAAACAGTGAAAAGTTATGCCTTTAATCACTAGCAGCCTCCTTCATATGCCAGCTCTTAATACCTGCCATGACTGGAAAAAACAGTAGTACATAGATGTTTTCAAACAGCTACTCTCAAAGTAATCATTAAGGCAGGGATTTTCAAAGGAGCTGAAGGGAGCTGACACCCAACTTCCTTGGAAATTCAATAGGATTTGAGGACCGATTTTGCTGTATCTTTGCGCATAATCCTGCATGGACACACCACAGGGTAGAGGGCACAGGAAACCTTCCCCACATACAAAACAGGCACAATGGGAGCCTTGGTGTTCAGGGAATGCAAAGGCTGCTGACAGCTGGTGCCACTACTGGTGATAGTCTAACTGAAGGAGACACCAAGGGAAAGGCCAGAGCCACCACTGAGCAGTACACTCCAACATTATCCCTTGTGCCTTAACAAGACATGGCTGAAACCAATTAAGGCCAAGTGGCTAGTGAATAAGCAGAGTAAAACCACTAGAGGAGATAGGTAAAGCTGTGTGCTTGGGGAAACGATTGGCAAGTACTGGAGAGATTGTGGAACACCAATACTGCGAGGAAGACCCTATTAGCATCAATGTGACTATGTGAGAGTAAGGATTGTAGGATAAGGTTCCGCATTTGGGAAGTCAGACAATACAGTGTTTGCCAATGTGGACGTGTGGCACTTGTCATTTCACTCACAGGGCACCATAAGGCCTAATACAGATTGAGGCAAATTTTTCAAAAGCGTATAAGTGACTTAGGGGCCTAAATTCTATTGAAAGCTTTGGGACTTAGGATCCTAAGCCACGTAATCACTTTTGAACATTTCATATGTATTATGAGTATGGTTAAACTGGGTTACTGTAGAGGACACACTCTATAAGAAATCACAGTGTAGGCTGTATTCAGTGGATACTACTAGATGCTCAGCACTTTTGAAAATGAGGCCACTTAATTAGGTGCCTAAACAGGGATTTAGGAACCTAACTTTAGGCACCTATTTTTGAAAATCTAGGTCTAAGAAAACATTCCCTCCATCAAAAAGTAAGAGACAAACTAGAATGTAAGTTCCGTAGGAAAGCTGAGGGCAATGGAGTGTTATGAGTTAATCAAATCCAGAATGGATTGTACTTTTCTCCCTTTTTTTGAAAAACTATCAAATTCCATTCCATGGATTGCTAGCATGGCTGTCAGCAGTTTCACATTTAGTAGAAAAGATGTCTGCTCTCAGCTAAGCTATTCATCTGAATGTGTGCTATACACATCCGTTCCAAAAATGATGCTGCAGATAGGAAGCATTAAGAATGACTCCACAACATAATTACAGCTTCGCTTGGTATAATGTTTCTTCACAAAGACCAACAAAGTCAGTATTCCTCATTGTATGTGGAATTCCCTTCCCCCTCTCTTATTTTATTTATTTGTTTATTTGCTAGCAGAAACCTGTGAGATATTTATGGTTCTGTGGATGCATTTCAGCTTATGGGCCAGATTCTGATCTCGGTGATCTGTTCCATAGACTGCAACCACTGGAGGGTGATGTAGTTCCATGGACTTTAGCAAGTGTGGCATTCCATTCAGCACAGGGCATTGGTACCACATTTACACTCATGGAGGACAGGTTTTTATATAGACTGGGGGAGGGGAGGAGGTGCGGGGGAGATGAGGGAGCTGCCAGGGATAATTCTTGCAACAGATAAAAACTATTTATAAAAGTTATACTGAGTTTTCTTCCCGTGTCTGCATATTTGTGGTCTGTCTTTAATAAATATATATTCTGCTTTATAGAGAGATACAGTGAACCACAAAGAATAATACAAAGGATGAGTGGGGGGAAAAAGAAGTTAAAGCCAACACAGTAGATGATACATACTCTTGCTCAGATTTCCAGCTAATCAATAAGACTACTTGTGGAATAAGGTGCCATGCAATGTGACTTAAGGCATCAGAGTCTCGGCTTAAGTTACTGATAGCAGAAAAGCAACTATTATCAGCATTATTCACATAAACCCTATGTTAATTGCTCACTCAAAACATCCACTGATGTTAATGAGAGTTTTGCCTGAGTAAGGACTGTATAAGGAATGTGGGTCCTAACCCATTTTGAGCCAGATTTCATGAATGGGGACATATTTTGACAAAAAACTACAAAAACAAAGTCCTTTTCTCAATCTCAATGATATTCCAAATATGGCTAAGCCATCAGTGAACAGGTGGTGTCCGTTTTCTCTAGCCACAATCAATCAAAAGAAGCACTTGAAAAAGTATGTTCTAATTTGTTCAAATCATAACATTTGACATTTTGACCAAACAGAACAATTTAGTTGAAAAGTTTAATTTATTTCTAATAACCTGCCATCCCTGTCTCCAAAAAAGAACAAGAAGTAGAGGATATATATATATATATATATATATATATATATATACACACACTTACTCCCTACACAGCCCCTTTGGCTTCATGTCTTGGACAGAACTTTACAGCATGAGAAAGGGTATCACAAGCTGGAGTGCATGATCAGTAGTAGGTTTGCAATGTCCATGTATAAATGTTGGCCCTGATCTTTTAGCTCGGGATTTTTAAAAGAGTCAAAAGAAATTGGGTGCCCAGTTCCTGTTGAATTTCACTGGGAGCTGAGTGTCAAACTTCCTTAGTCTCCTTCGGAAATCCCAACCATCATCTCTCATGGGAGTTATGCACATGATGAGGTTACAAAATTGGATCAATAGTGGAGAAAACTTATCTTTCCATATAGGTTACCTAGTACACAAAGCATATACTTCTGCTCCCACTGAAGTCAATAGCAAACCCCTCATTGATTTTACTGGGTGCCGGATCCAGCCCAAAATTCATGAAAATGATGGAGGGTAAAGATTAGCTAGCAGAGATTTTGGAAAGAAAAGCAAAAGCTCATCCATCATCACTATTTTCTTGTTATGAAATACTAAAGAAATACTACCTGGACGTTCATGAATTATGTATCAATAAAATGTTGCAATACATTCTGAAAATTCTATAAGTCTTGATTTTTCAGCCCTGGCTCACATGAGTAGTTCCAGTGAAGGATCAGGTCCATAATTTCCACAAAAGTATAGTATTGTTCGCAGTTTTGACCTATTCCTGCAAGGTGCACTCTACTTACTAACACGGCCTCTGCCACTGTAAACTCTGAGCACCTTACCAGCAATGAATTTATTCTCATAAGAACCATTGTTATCTCTATTTGGCTTATGAGGCTCTAAGATACAAAGACATTAATGTACCCACAGTCACAGAGCTGGAAACTGAACCCAAATCTCCAGAGTCCCGGTGCAGAAGCTTAACACGAGACTATTTTCCCTCAATTCCCACTGACCTCCTATTGATCGGGAGATTATTGTTTAGCAGTCATTCTTGAATGATAAGTTTAAAAGTTAGCTTTATGAGGCACTTTCTTTTGCTTCATCGTTCTGATATCTATACTGTACTTGAAAGGACCACCTTGGCTAATGAGAGGTGCAGTAGTCATAATGACAGTTCCTACCACTGGAGCTAAAAGAGGATAAGTGTTAGCAGTATAAGGCCCATGCCACACAGTTAAGCGTTATGGATACCATCCAATAAAGAGCATTAGTAAATTTACATACTACTCAGTTTATTCAAATATATTGTTGTACTGGTAATACTTACTGGAATCTATGGCAGATATCAGTGACATAGCTGGATAATCCTAAAAAAAACTAATAAAAAAATATACTAGATAAAGGAATATTACTTTACTTATTTTTTTCCTTAAGAGTTATGAAAACTCTAGAGCAGCTATGATAAATTTTCACACGTGTATTATTTCCTGGGCTGTGGCGTAAGTGGCAACTTTGTCAATGAAAGTGACCTAAATCTGCCACCCTGGGATGCTACTCAATGTGCATATGAAATTGTAGTTTGTTTCACCACTGCCAAACACAGGACTGATTGTTTTGCCTTTTAAAGGATTGGGTCTCAGTACAGAAATTGGGGTGGAATCAATAGATACTCCACCTACAGAACTTCCTTTTCTGGTATTAAGTGATTGCTAGATTGCACCAATAGTTTTTTAAGGCAGTAGGAATAGTTTATTGGGGCTCTTACTCCTGTATTGTACTCCTACTGCTTTAACATGAACATGTATAAATAAAATGCAGGGGAAAAGAAAAAAATGTATTACATCGAACAAATATGTAACTGAGGCAGAAAATCTTTCATTTTGATGCCCCTGATACGTGGGGTGTTCTAAGCAGAATGTCACAGTTCTAAAATCTCACCTTTAAATCCTAGCCTAGACAAGGTCTAAATGTACATTACAGGAGGATGGACCAATAGCAATGTCAAAAGTAAAACTTTTACAGTACTTGGTGGAATAGTGAATTATTCCTACTACTTCAATGTCCCTGAAAAGATTAGGATTCTGGGAATATTCCTCTAGCCTTAACAAATCTAATGCATTTATTTTCTACTCACAGCCATATCAAATAAAAAAGGAAGTCTTTTCCATGTAAATGCACCAATGAGAATTATACAGTAGCATTTATTGAAGTATATCAAAATTATCATGAGTGATCTGCAGCATCCAAAGTGACTAAATGGAGACAGCTTATTTAAAGTTTTCAATACATGAAAGAGAGAACTAATAACCACAATTGCTAATATCCTCAGATAACCATTTCTGTTGTGCAATGAAGAACAAATTCCAGATGTAGGAAAAGCATTTATAAAGTGAGCTAAATTTCTGAGGTTTACCTTTCAAGTGAACCTTTTTTGATTATCACAAGCATCTCATGAGTACTGTCTTCAGCTGCTTTAAACTTGCTGTTGCTGCTGCCTTACATAGCTTTCTCTACTAGAAAGGATTCTGCATTTCAAACCATATGAATGAGAGAAATCTATAATCTGAAATAGAAAACATAAAAACCTCATAGCTCCATTAATGATCTGTATATTAAACAACAGCAGTAATAAAACTTCTTTTCTACCAGAATGACATCAGTGGGAAGTACTTGGGAAGAAAAATCCCAACACATTTACTTTGCATACTGAGGGATAATATTTAGTGAGATAAATATCAAATTTGAAGAGGAATTCTTGAGATTCCAATGAAAGAAATGTACTGGGGATGTTCAACAGAGTTATCAAGAGCACAATTAAAAGGTACTTAATAAAGTCAAAGGAGGACAAGTATGACTCCTTAAGCTAAAATTTTATTTCCATTGACCCATCACCATCAAATTACTCTTCAATTATTGTTTACTACTAATGATTAAAGATGAAACAAGACCATCTATTTAGCAGGAAGTTATGTGCCTATACCTGCCTCTGTCTTAAAAGAGCACTAATAAAAATAAAAACCCAACCTTGATATTTTCTCACAAGACCAATAATCTTTCTATCATTTTAAAAAAAGAGAGTCTGAAGGCCAATACTTTCCTTCCATTCATTTTCTTTTCTGTCTTCACATTCTGGATCTTGCTAGTGGATCAATATTTTATTGTTTCGTTGCCATTCCTCAGACCATTTTAAACAGTGACCTCTGCAGTTATTTCTAACACAATATGCGGAATGGAATTTGGAGCAGAGGTGTTTAGTGCCTCTGTGATCATCTGCAGGTTGATCACAGGTGCCGCCTGCTGTCTGAGTGCTGCAAAACCTGTGTGGGGTACCTCGATCCACATGTCTCCTCAATACTAAACCTCACCAAACAGTGTGTATATTGGAGGGGATGGGACCCGCTGACTCCCACTCCCCAAGGCCTGTTAGCATAGAGGTGGGGAAGGGATGCAGTATCAATCACTGTGGGGCTTGCTGGACCTAACCTGCCTGGCTGGTATACCAGAGCCTACTGCCTCCTTGTAGGGACATGGGATCAGAGGGCAGTTTCCTTGATGCTCTCCAGGGGGTTACTTTTGGGAGCTACAGTCTACTCTCTCCCAGAGCTGCCCACCAACTGACTAGCACTTTCTGCTTTTAAACCCCTATTCCACCACTACATAACTGACATGGCCAGGGGGCAGAATCTGCCTTGCCCACATCAGCTTTTTTACTCCTTTGTCACTGGTGCAGGGTTTTCACACCCCATCACAGCCTCCCTGTCAGGACAGGATAAGGTGGATATTGTGGGACAGGTGTAATCACATTTTCCTTGTGCTGCTTATTTCAAAATGTCGTAAAGGTCTGAAAACAGACTATTAGTGGAGGGCTCACAGTGACAGGCTTCATTCACCAAAGGCAGACAAGTCTGATGGGATCAGCAGCTGCAGTTAATTAGATGTGTCAGGTGAGTTCCTAAGCACAGAGATACAAAGAAGCCTTACGCAGTCACTATGCTAGCCTCAAGGAACCTTAGCATTGCATTGCTCTTTAGGCTTTAGTTTTAATTTATATTTGAGTTACAGTACTTTAACCTTTGGACTGTGGATAATTTCTCCACAAATGATTTAGCCTGCTGACCATTTCCTATGACTTACCATATATCTTTGTTTGGAAACCACTGTTTCCATTAAATTTAATTACTTTCCCCTGTGGCTTGCATGGTAAAGGTTCGTGGTAAAAGGTGCAGCTATTAAAGGAGTGCTGCTGCTACTAAACAAGGTCAGTTGCTATTAAAAACTACATAGTAAAGGCACAGGCACTAAATGAGGGTGATCACTATTTGAGAGTAGCTTCTAAATGAAGATATATGGGTATGCCAGTGACTTTTGTACTAAACAGTGTTTTAACATGATGTGAGGGGCTTGGCAAGGTATTTCCACACTTTGATTTTACAGCACTGTCATATTAAAATGTTAGAAAAATAAAATGTATGATCTTGAATTGTTTGCTTTATTAGGACAACACAGGGAAATCTGACTCTCTTTGTTAGAAGTTTTTAAGTTTACCATCAATTTAAATTCTTCTAATGTAGTTCAAAGTAATAAAATATTTAAAAAATACTGAAACATCTATACAAATTTATCCCCGGTACAGGGAACAAGTATGAAGTTCTCAGTTTAAATACCAGCTTTGGGGGGATACAGTTTGGGAAATGACTGCTTGCCATCTTCAAGCACCCATCTGAATTTCTGCACAATAGCAGTCACTAGAGAGGCTGCCATTCTTTTGATTTGATTTGGTTTTTAAAGTTCCCTTCCCAAAGAGCCAGACCAGCATGCCCTTCAAAGAATGAGCTTACAGAACACACTGGTCTTCATAATATTTTCAGGGTGACACAGTGATCATTAACAAAGGTATTACAACATTGTTGTTTCTACTAGATAACGTGACATCAGTATTCCCAACACATATTATTAATCAAATATACAATATGGTTCTGATCCAAAGTCCATTGAAAGATTCCCATTGATTTATATGGGCATTTGATTAGGATCTGTATTCTTATTATTTGCTTCTAGTAGAGCCCATCATTATATGCTTGACATTGCACAAATACAAAAATCCCCATTCCAGAGAGCTTACACCAATATTTCACTTTTTCTACAATCCATGTGACTTACCTTCATAAAAAAATTCCAGAATTGTCTCTCTGTCTGTATGTGACTCCGAGGCCTACAATTTCTGTTGAGTCAGTATGAAGCAATGGAAACTACTACAAACAAGGCTGAGAGTTCTTTTTGTTTAGAATATCAGCAGGTTCTATCATCACTTGGATTTGGGGTCTGTTCCCA
This sequence comes from Emys orbicularis, assembly GCF_028017835.1. Classification (NCBI taxonomy): domain Eukaryota; kingdom Metazoa; phylum Chordata; order Testudines; family Emydidae; genus Emys; species Emys orbicularis. Next base: position 197,601,220 of record NC_088684.1, read on the forward strand.
TACATACTGGTATACAGAGACACATGACTTTATGAATTACACCCATCCAAAAGCACAGCAGCTCTCACTGACTTCTGAAAGTCAGAAATCAAGAGCACAGGCTTATGGATAGTCATATTTTAAATTTATTTTATACTTAACATAAATTTCATTGAAATAATGATCTAGCACACATTTATTTATTGGTAGGTGTTTTATAACACAGGTTCTCTTCTCTAGGTATAAATTATTGTCAATACCCATTTGGCAAACATTTTCAAATTATAGTTATCAACCTAAATCCATATTTAGACACCTAAATGAATGGCCTGATGTTCAGAAGTCAGTGGGAGCTGCTGGGTTCTCAGCATTTTTCTAAATCAGCAGGCCATATTTATTTAGGTACTTAAATAGGGATTTAGGTGCTTCATGTCATGCATCCAAATTTGAACATTCTCTGAATTTAGATTTTTTATGGAGTTACTTAATTTTTTTTTTTAAGAAAAAAGATGGAAGAAAGAACATGAGAATAAGGGGCTTCATTATCCAAAACGTCAAAGTTCTACTGCAGGGGTTCTCAAACTGGGGGTCGGGACCCATGAGGGGGTTGCGAGGTTATTACATGGGGGCTCATGAGCTGTCAGTCCCGCTTTGCCTCCAGCATTTATACTGGTGTTACATATATAAAAACATGTTTTTAATTTATAAGGGGGGTCGGACTCAGAGGCTTGCTATGTGAAAGGGGTCACCAGTAAAAAAGTTTGAGAATCACTGTTCTACAGGCTTACAATACATTTGTAACAGTGTATGTCAGTTCTATGAACTGGGACTGTTTAGCTACACACTGCTAGGAACTATGGAATTTCCAAAGTGCATCAGAGCAGAAAGCCCCTTTGGAAAATTACAAAGTACACAACAGCCTTCTCTACCTCCTACATACCTTGCAAGGACTGCAGTGGTTGAAGCAAGGACTCCTGCAGTCAAGGGTCCTTGGATCAACCCTTGAATATAGCTTCCTATGCATGCATCAACTTTCCCTAACCCCTGTGCACTGTACAAAGAGTGAGGAAGCCTTCCCTAGCCCATTCACACCTTACAAGTTCCATAGGGGTGTGAAGCCACTGGCACAGTCCCTGTTCATGTTTAAATATTGAACAGTAAACCCTCCCGGCCCCCTTCAGTACATTTTCCACCATATAGCAAAGTTAGCCTCATACATGTGCTCAGAGATGCATTTCTTAGCTGCACAATTTATGAATTGAATGAAAAGTTAATTGTAAAATGCACTTGTATTTACACTGCATGCAGTTCCTCAGACTCATGACAGTTGTTTGTTTCATGTTTGCTATATAACTGTTAAAAAGGGGCATGCTATTTGTTTTGTGGGGGAAGAAGTGGTAAAATGATACACTTTCTTTTTACTCAAAGGCTGCTCATACCTCCCCTCCCCCAATTTTTTACCTTTGAGTAGAGACTAAGCCTGGGAAATTTCAACACAAAAGTTGATCATCTGAGAAACTTTGCAGTGACTGGAAATGAGAGGTTAAAATGGAAATTCCTATGCAACCTTAATAGCAACAGTCACTGCTGCTATAAGTTTTGACTTGTACTTTACATTCTGCTTTGTGTAATAATCCAGGAGGGGGAACTAGAAAGTAAATTCTGTCAGGCAGTTTAGGGAGAAAGTTCAGATTTGTGTAACTATGAACAGTAGATGATAAGGGAAGGAAACCCCATGAAGTATGCATTCCTTAACCCCTTAGGTCATGGCATTCCATGCTGGAACATTCTCTAGGTAAGTGTGTATCTAGAATAAATGTGTCCCCTCTTATCTTTTCTGACATGTCCAACTGCCACAGGCCCACACAAATATATAGTGACACTGGGGGATAATTTGTAAAGTTTTCTGCATTTTTCAGTAATTTGGAGATGGGAGTAAGGGTAGTGTAGGAAATGGGACTCATGAGCTGGGTTCAATCCCTAGCTTTGCCACAAAATTCCTGGGTTACCTTGGGCAAGCCATTACTCTGTACCTCACTTCCCAGTCTCTTCCTCCCACTCTTTTTCTGTCTTCTTTATGTAAGAACTTAAGAGCAGAGACTGTCACGCTATTTGTACACCTTGTACAATGGAAACCCAACATTGGTCAGGAGTTCCAGGTGTCATGGTAATAGAAAAATAATAAATCTGAGAATTATTGTTTTTAATTTTGTGCTGGGGACTGGAAGAAGTATATTTTTTCCAGTATGGATGTTATCTTTTTAATATTAAGATTGCTGCTATCACAGGCAAAGGGAGGTGCTGAGGAAGTATCAGCAAAGGAATCTGAAGGTCCTTGAGCCAATAGCAAATTCCAGTCAATGAGCTAATAGTTAAATGTCTTGTTGGTCTCCAGGAAGAGAGGTAATCTGCAGCCATATTCAGAGTGCTACAGGAATTGTGAAACATCCTTCACAGCACACACATCTCTTGGTCCTGTCAAGCAGCTGTTGAGTCCACAGGGCTGTCTCCAACTCCCGTATTTTTAGTCTTTTCCATCGAGCTCCAAATGGCTCACCTCTCAGATGGTGGAACCTGCTGGACTGCTTGACTTTAACGGAAGCTTTCTGAACTGCTTCAGAAACAACTACTGAGAATTTTTAGTAACTATCACACTCCCTCCTTTAGATATCTCTGGGCCTTTGTAACTATATTATCCTACCCAGCTCTGCACATGTGCAGAGACAGAGGATTCAAATAAAATCCATAACTCTTCCCCACTGCTTTTCTCCCTTTCCTTTGACTTTTTTTTTTAAAATCAAACTACTATATGGGTTATTCTACTATTACTAGAAAATCTTTATTTAAAAAGCTCTGCTTAATAAAGAAAAAAAAATCTGTCTAGCTCATGTGTTTTTAAACGCAGCAATTGCTGATAGAGCAAATTTAACAGCTGAGAAACAGTTAAGGACAAACTCCTGAGTACTGTGGAAAGCAACAAACATGCTTAAGATAGCGGGAACAATATAATTTGCTAACAACATTTATGATGGTACTCATCAATGGTGGTTATAGATCAAGATTGAGTTTACCCTCTATATACAACAAAAGCTATGTTGGACGAGAGATCCTATCTTTTGGCCTTTATTTGTTTGTGAAACATCCCACATGCTGACATGTTTGGTACAGTGTATCTGACTGGGACCAGATCATGTCCCATCATGTGCACTAAAGCAAAAGTGTAAAGGGGTATAACTATGTTATAGTCTCCCTCCCTTTTGGGCTACTCCTGGGGCACAGAACAACACAAGGCTCCTTATTCTGGGCTTGTAACAAAGCCATGACTAAGCCCTTGTTTTTTATCTAAATAAAGCAATCTCATCTTTAAAAATAAATCATTGAGATGCTCTGTCTTGCAGCTTTCTCTCATGGAGACATGGTCGGCTTGTTTTGTGATACAGATTGAGCATGATCTGAAATACTGCGGGCAGATCCTCAGTTGGTATAAACCGTCATAGCTCAATCAGCTTCGGAGCTATGACAATTTACACCCACTGCCACTATGTGCCTCTGTCTACTTTGCTCCATGCAGTAGAGCATTGCATTTGGAGACATTCTGAAGCATCCTCTCCTTGAATAAGTTGGGTGGGCTGACGAGAAAACAAAATAGGTCTCTCTTAACATGGGATTGTGATGACACTTAAAAGCTGCTACATGTGATATCATTCAAAATTCAACGGTCTATTTTTAAATTGCAGTGTAATGATTTTAGGGAGTATGTGTTGGGTTTGTTTTCACTGGTGCCAAGGAAACTCAGCAACATTGCATCCTTGAGGCCTAAGGAGAGGAGATCATCTCTGAATTTTTTTTCATTGAAAACACAATGGTGCCACCATTTTTAAAATTGCTTTTTGAACATGCTGAAAAATATGGCAAGAAAGAGATACCATACTGTTCCCCTAGGAACATAGCACAAACATAGCCAAAGTTTGCAGCAGTAATCACCTTTACAATGTGGGTTGTTTTGTCCACAACCTGCACTAGTGGAGTAGGTATTGTGGTAGGTCAAACAAAAAGTAAACACCACACACATGGAGTTTGTTTAACTATAAAGGAAACCCCTTCTGTAACCTGGGGCTTTGTTTTGGTTCACTGAACAAGGCAGTACAAAGAAATTACAGTATTTTCTTAGAAATTGTTTTAGAGCCTCCTTAGAGGGTTCTGCTTCAAAACCATTCCAAAATACAACAAAGAAAGTGGGTAGAGAAACACAACCTGTTTATTTTCAGTTCTCTACTCATAGGAAGACAGGGCAGGATTTTATGATCTCTTATCTCCAAGGATTATAACTTGGCTGCCAGTGAACCCCTGAATCCTTGAGAAAATCCCGCTGGAAACTACTCTGAGCCAGCTTTGTAGCTCACCACTGAGGGAGATCAGGCCTATGCTATTAAATGGCATCTTGAGATCCTAGAGGTATGGATTTCCCCTGGCCTCAGTCTATCTCCTGAAGACAACTTCCTCTCTCTCAGTGATCCATTTCCCTTGCCCCAGAGGCATGTTTTAAGAGGCAAAACCTGGAATAGGCTATTTCTAGGTCAAGAGTATTCCCTCACAAGTCTCAAAGGCCTGTTACTCTCCTGTTGTGGGGATGCTGTGAAAATAATTGTCTATGGAAATTTGACTTGAGCAAGCCATTTTACACATTCCTTTGCCACCATTTCTGAACTGCACAGCATCCCTGTCTCCTAGCTCATTCAAAGCCATCATGAGCACTCGATTTACTGTATGTTAAAACACCACTCAGATAAAAGATTTCCAGGTATGTTCTGTGCCAAGGAGTCAAGTGTCACCTTTCTAGTTCCATCCCAGTAAAATCTCCCCGAGACTCATTTCAACACTATCGCTCCTTGAAAAGCTAACCAGATAGTATGCGCAAATTAAGTTGGCATTTCTTTTATCCTTCTGGTTGCAGAACACTGCTATTGCACCTGAGCAGTGAAGAATGGTATCTGGAAGACATAGCAACCCCAGGAAAGAATGAAAAAGCTTAGTCTATTACTGAGCAGTTCAGACAAACTGAAGTGGTGAAAGGTCACGCAGTTAATTGTGGGCTAGAGTCTCATTTTGAATTGTACCCATTCATCTCCACAGTAATCCTCTGCAAAGCCAAAGTGGCCACTCAGAGCCTTCCTGAAGAATTCCAAATACTGGGCTCAGTGAATAAAGTAGTGAAATACATATCTAGCCCCCAATTAAAAAAAATCTCAGGAATAGTGCAGGTCCGTCGAGCTGCTGAGTGGAAAAAAATCATTTGTTTCTGTCCCAGTAACCACAAGGTCTATAAATACTAAGTTGTTGCACCTGCCAAAACCCTGCATTCTGTGCACTGTCAGGTCTATAGAACAGTGGAAACTATGCAATCAGGTTTCCTAATCATGATGTCTTATCTTGGAGTGGAGCAGTGTTCCAGTTGAGAGGCTTTTCAGTTTATCTGAAGATACCTCTGCCAAGTGCCATTACAGGTTTCTCCCAGATAGCACAGAGAGCTTGTGTTTTAGAAATACAATCAGCCCAAAACAATTAAATAAGTATTAAGTACAAAATGTCTGTATTTATAGTGAGATTGCTGTTATGTACAAATGCTTACTAATATTTTGCAAAAGATACCTGCTTATTCAAAGCATGCACAATATTGAGTTTGAATTAAGCAGCATTTTAAAAACACCCACACTCTTTAGGTAAGAATATAATATTTTAATATTCTGCAAAGCTCAAAAATATATTTTTAGATGAATCCAGCAGCTAGATATTTCACTTCAAAAGTTCTCTATAAAGTAGGCTAAAATGACTAAGGTGATTCTAAAAATAAGAGAGACTCGTCACATTCCCGATAAATAATGTGTGTGTTCTTGACATATACACATTTTATAATGATACTGAAATCCAACCCTGCCACTAACTTCCAGTTTTGGTGAATTTTGTTTCTTGAAGAAACAAAAATTCTAGGGCTGTCTATTAATCGCAGTTAACTCATGTGATTAACTCACAAAAATTAATTGTGATTAAAAAATTAATCTTGATTAATCGCAGTTTTAATTGCACCATTAAACAATAGAATACCATTGAAATTTATTAAATATTTTGGATTTTTTCTAAATTTTCATATATACTGATTTCAATTACAACACAGAATACAAAGTGTATATTATTTTTTATTACAAATATTTGCACTGTAAAAATGATAAACAAAAGAAATAGTATTTTTCAGGTCATCTCATACAAATACTGTAGTGCAATCTCTGTTGTGAAAGTGCAACTTACAAATGTAAGTTTTTTTTTGTTACATAACTGCAATCAAAAACAAAACAATGTAAAACTTTAGAGCCTACAAGTCCACTCAGTCCTACTTCTTGTTCAGCCAGTTGCTAAGAGAAACAAGTTTGTTTACATTTACAGTAGATAATGCTGTACTCTTCTTATTTACAGTGTCACCAGAAAGTGAGAACAGGCATTTGCATGGCACTTTTGTAACCGGCATTGCAAGGCATTTATATGTAAAACATTTGTATGCCCCTTCATGCTTCGGCCACCATTCCAGAGGACATCCTTCCATGCTGATGACGCTCATTAAAAAAATAATGTGTTAATTAAATTGGTGACTGAACCCCTTGGGGGAGAATTGTATGTCCCCTTCTCTGTTTTACCCACATTCTGCCACATATTTCATGTTACAGCAGTCTCGGATGATAACCCAGCACATGTTCATTTTAAGAACACTTTCACTGCACATTTGACAAAATGCAAAGAAGGAACCAATGTGAGATTTCTAAAGATAGCTACAGCACTCGACCCAAGATTTAAGAATCTGAAGTGCCTTCCAAAATCTGAGAGGGAGAAGGTGTGGAGCACGCTTTTAGAAGTCTTAAAAGAGCAACATTTTGATGCGGAAACTACAGAACCCGAACCACCAAAAAAGAAAATCAACCTTCTGCTGGTGGCCTCTGACTCAGATACTGAAAATGAACATGCGTCAGTCCATACTGCTTTGGATCGTTATCGAGCAGAACCAGGCATCAGCATGGACGCACGTCCTCTGGAATGGTGGTTGAAGCATGGAGGGACATATGAATCTTTAGTGCATCTGGCACATAAATATCTTGCAATGCTGGCTACAACAGTGCCATGCAAACGCCTGTTCTCACTTTCAGGTGACATTGTGAACAAGAAGCAGGCAGCCTTATCTCCCTCAAATGTAAACCAACTTGTTTGTCTGAGAGACTGGCTGAACAAGAAGTAGGACTAACTGGACTTGCAGGCTCTATAATGTTATATTGTTTGATTTTTGAATGCAGCTTTTTTGTACATAATTCTACATTTGTAAGTTCAAATTTCGTGATAAGAGATTGCACTATAGAACTTGTATTAGTTGAATTGAAAAATACTATTTCTTTTTTGTTTTTTTTACAGTGCAAATACTTGTAATCAAAAATAAAGTGAGCACTGTATACTTTGTATTCTGTGTTGTAATTGAAATCAATATATTTGAAAATTTAGAAAAAATCTAAAATGTTTAAATAAATGTATTCTATTATTGTTTAACAGTGCAATTAACTGCATAATTAATCACGATGAATTTTTTTAATTGCAAAATTAATTGTGATAAAAAAATTAATTGCTTCACAGCCCTAAAAAAATCATTTTTTCTTTTGAAATTAGTGAAAATTATTCCCCTTCTTCATGACTTTTACATCTTAATTTACTTTAAGAGCCTAAGTAGTGCCCCCTTTTCTTATGACCTTGGTTACATCATTTAATATCTTTGTGCCTCAATTTATCCATCTATAAAATCAGTATAATAGTTACCCACACCAGGAATGTAGTAAGATTGGTTTCATTATCACTTTGTAATTCTTGGATGAAAAATGGCATAAAATCATAAAGCATTTATACTGAATAATATTGAAATCAGGTAACTGGTAATATGGGGTCTGACTCAACTTTTACACCAATGTAGATCAGGTATTGATTTGATATAAAATGAGCATAAAGGATAAAAGAATCAGGGACATGGTCTTTATAATCATTATCTTCTAGCAGTAGCCTGTCTTTCTATGTACTTTTCTTGGAGGAAAATGTCATCAGTTGAGAAACTTAAAACTACTGGACAAAGCACTAGAAAATAAAATGTAGGAAACTATCATGCTTTGGAAAAATGGACAGACTAAAAGACTTAGCGTTAGTAATGCTATGTCATTTTTAATATCTGAATCTGTGGCTCATGGTCATTAACATCTGTTTTAAGGAAAATGTAATTTTAGATAGTACAGGATATTAAGAGAAGTACTTAGGAAAAATTCATGAAAAATTAAAAATAGTTCATGAAATAAAAATGGAACACTAAATAGATAGCCCAGAAAAAACTAAAATAATTAGCCATAAAATGATAGAGGGAGGGAAAGAAATCATCAAATTGTGAAATTACTTGACCCAAGTTAATAACTTTTACATTACAATTAAATGCATGTGGTCTACAGGAGATATTTTCTAGATATTCAGATATACATTATTTTGAAGTTGCTACATAGAAGGACAACAAATCTCAGAGATTAGTTCTCCTTTTAAAAAATTAATCAGACAAAAATGATGTATTGTTTCCTACTTGGACTAGTTTAACAACATAACTGGTAACTATTACAGTAAAAGGAGTGAATGGTTACAGGGTTACAGTTAATTTCTGTTATTCATCCAAAATTAGGGAAGAAATGGTCTATTAGGGATAATATTGTATGGGAACCAATTCTTATACCACTTCTCACACAGTATTGACAACCACCAAAATTCAATCATCAGGGGTCAGACCTCTCAGACCTCCTGCCCCACAAAATCATGAGATTTAAAAAAAAAAATTATATTGTGTGTTCTGATCTCTCTTCTCATTTTTGAACTCACGTTGTCCATCCCCGCAGTGTATGTGACAATTACAATGCTTCCAGCTTTCATAAATATGTAGTGAGGAACATGATTTTGGTCCCCCACTGCAAGAACTTGCGCTAGAAGACCCATCTGAGACCAAATCACACAAATGTATATAAAGTGCTGCCTGATAGTGAAGAGAGTTTTCAACTTTTTGCCCAACCCAAAAATTCCAGTTTATTAAAGCTGTTGCCCCTCGCCCCCAGCACCACATCTGTTCATAACCCAGTGGTGAACATGCGACACAAAGTTACGACTCAAGCTATGTGAAAGCCAGTTTGATTGTATATATAGTTTCTTTATTAAACTCCACCTCCCATTAGAAAGGTATGCTATTCCATGTATCATAACTTTTTTTTAAGCAACTGATCAAGTTACATATGACCCCAGGATATCTTTTATTGTACGGTACTCCTAGTTCAATGCCCCAAGCCTCCTAAGAAGGCTCCTATAGTTATTTTCTGTGGATGAAATACACCCTTGCACAGAGGGCCAGCCCGAGGCACTAAGAAACGTATGAGAAGCAATCTTCTATGTAAATAAGTTGAACCCCAAACCCTTGGGAATTATAATCACTCACTCCTCTGTCTGTGGAGTGGTCCATTATTGTTCCCTAATGTTCTTTGTTCACTTTTATATTTTGCTTTTTTGTACTATAGATCATTCTCAGGTTTTGTGATGTATTTTTATTCCTTGCTTAAAAGAAGCTGAGCATTACTGGTGGGCATTGGTTCATTACATCAATGGGTGTTGAAGATGGTTAATGGAAATAAAGTTGCAACTACTCCTTAATTGTCATTGCTTCTGCTGTTTATCTTAACCATGGATATGTTCGCATTTTTGTGTGTGGCGTATCTATTGTTGCCTCTGCTGTGGCGTGAGCACCACTGATTAATCCCCTTGGGTTTTTTGCTAGTAGTGTAGTTGTGTAATAGTTTCTGGGACTTTGCGTATTGCTCAGTTTAATAGATCAAGTTCAATTATGGTTATAACATTCAGTCATATTTAATGCTTGACATAATCATGATGGGGTTACATGAACCTCCACACAGGGGAGGCAAGAGGTAGGGAGTGGGGGCAGAGGTGGAGTGGCAGGCCTAATTATGAGCTCGCTGATGCAAGTAAAACAGAATTTATAAGACATTAAGTAGGATCAGACCCCACAGGTGCCAGAGTACTCAGCTTGGCAAACAGAAGCTGCAGAATCAGGAATGACAGATTGAAAGAGCTCTAAATATAGTTAAATGATTTATAGTTGTGACCGGACAGCCCCTGCCCTTCATCCATGTTGTGCAACGCTAATGACATCAGTGGGAGCTTTACTGTTGTTCAAGGTCAAAATACTGACCTTCCTCTGTAAATACAGTTCTGCAGGTCTCCAATCACCTAACTGTCCTTTGCAGACTTGGGCCAGATCTTCAGCTGGTGTGAATCAGTGCAGGTCAATCAAAAACAGTGGAGCTAGTTGACAACCTGACCCTTGGTGTCAGAAAAGGCCAATCCTGAAAGGTGCTGAGATTGTTCTAATGGGCAGTGGGAATGGAATGCATTCAGCACCTCAACGGATTGGAGTAACATTTCAGTTTCATGCCATTGTTCTTTAACCCAGCCCCCTTATAAAGGGATAGCTGTGTGCTGCAAGAGATGCCAACCATTAGCCATAGATACATGCTGGGTACAATAAAGGGAATTCTATTTTTAAACAAACTTAAGTTGAACAATATTCACCTATTGTGTATATCAGATATTGTTGTTGTTTTTTAACTTCACATGATTAAAAAGGACCCTGCCCATTTGTAGCTATGTATTCAACACTCATGACTAGCAGCTTAAGAGCAAGGCAAGATGATTTAAAGGTTGATAGGGATTCCAAATTGCATTCCACTTTTTATTATATGTTTTAAAATAACTAATAACTAAAAAAATAGTTGATGCCAAAGGAGGGCTTTGGAAAAGTTTAATCAGTTATTATTTTTCTCTTTGTGTTCATGCAAGATTGACTTATTGCCAAGACACGTTATTTGAGATGAGTAAAACTGCTTAAACATGTACCCATGTGGTATCGAATGAGTAAAATCCAATCTCTTTTGAGTTTATTGTCATGTTTGTGTCAGCCTCATATCTCAGCAACCTAGACTGCTGGATTTTCTCCTTTCAGCTTCTGACACTGTTACTGAATGATGGAAAATATAATAGAGGTTGAAGTGTGCAGTGGTACGGCATCCAGCATACTGTGCTAATGTTAGCGTCTGACAATTGCTAACACATTACTTAATATTCTGGTTTGTAAACTATTTAAGCCCGGTGATTTATTCGAGTTTCCTTTTTTTATTTGTTTTCAAGCACAACGTTAGTAGTTATAGTACTTTCTTTGTCTCTGTCACGAGGGATTTCACTCACCACTGGTCTGGCACCTCTTCCTGGTCACTCTGGGGATTAGCTCTCAAGCTCGATGCCCCCTTCTGTGGTTGGAATGCTATCGCTCCGAATCGCTCTCTGGTCTGCAGCCCCTCTCTCACTCCAGGAGATGCATTATCTTCTTTGTGACTTAGCCCTCTGTCTAGGTCACTCAGCATTCTCCCTTCCAGGTACAGTCCTTCAAATCCTCTCTCATTCCCACCGTGACTTAGGCAGTCTTCCAATTTGCTGCCTCCTCAGGGGCTGGTAGGGGAAACTGGGCCTGTCCTCTACTCCAGGTTCCAGTCCAGGGACCCTCAATCCAGAAGTTCTTGGCTTTTGTCTCCCAGCCCTCGCTGATCCTTCCATGGACTGCTTCCTACCATTCTGATTCCGCTTCTCTCTCTGGATGTACCAACTCCTAACTCTCCTCCCTCGTCCCAGGGAGTGACTGCCCTTTCCCAGCCCAGCCCCTTTCTGTTGCCAGCTACCTGGCTTTATAGCCCCCACCCATTCCTGCCCAGGTGAACCTGTTTTCAATTAGTTCCCAGCTCCATGGCTTCTCCCCCAGGTGCAGCCTGTGGAGTTAATTGGCCTCCCTGGCCATCTTAACCCCTGTCAGTCCTGTGTGGGCTGGACACCCCATTACAGTCTCCCTACCTCTAAGTATATTAGTGATATATGTATCAGGACATGTTTGCAATCTTTTAACATGAGTACGCTGAAAAGTTTATTCAGCAACTTGGTTATTCTCACATTCTCTGAGCCCTACCCTCATTCCTCCCACTTCATTACATGTACCTAAACCACTTAATATTCCTCATTCTTGGTTAAAATTCTGTCTACCAAAGAAGTAAGGTCCATTATATGACGATATAGTAGGCAACATGCCATGTGATTCTTGGTATCCTTGAAATAACTTCCTTGTGACAAGTGTCCAGATACTGTTATAATTAGCACTGATTTAAGAACTTAGAGAGATACCACTACTTGCTTATTGATACCCATCCCTAAGGACATTACTGACCATTCTACAGGGTTAAATATATCCAATCTGTCTCCGTTCTAGTCTTGTTGCTTTGCTTTGGGTGACACCATTCTGTTTCCACTTCTCTCAGAACAATTCTGGTCAGGTCCTACTTTTCCTTGGCAAGCCCAATCTGATCTGACTTTGTTCAACGCAGCTCCAACTTGCAGCTCAGCCTCTTACTTCAGTAGTTGCTATTCTGGAGAAGAACACAAAAGTAAAATAAAAATATATTTTTTAAAAATAGGACTTGGTCTATACTTTGGTGTAGTATTGTAACTCAGCAACCTCTTAGTGCTAACTGGAAAGGGGCTTAGAGGTGTTCACAGGGGTTTCAAGAATCTCCTGACTCTGTTATGTACTTTCTAGTTCATTGAAGAACGTCATGTGATATCTCAAATAAAGGCCAGTGTCGCACTGGTCATCAATATCATAGCAAAACACATACGGATGTTGTGTAAGGATCAGGGCCGGCGCTTCCATTTAGGCGACCTAGGCGGTTGCCTAGAGCACCAGGATTTGGGGGGGCGGCAATTCTGCGGCGGGGGGTCCTTCCGCGCTCCGGGTCTTCGGCGGCAATTCTGTGGCGGGTCTTTCACTCGCTCTGGGATCCGCCGCCGAAGTGCCCCGAAGACCGGGAGCGCGGAAGGACCCTCCCGCTGCAGAATTGCCGACGACGACCGGGAGCACGGAAGGACCCCTGCCTAGGGCGCCAAAAACCCTGGCGCCGCTCCTGGTAAGGATTCATAGGCTAAAAGGGACCATTGTGACCATCTATATATAGCACAGGCCACAGAACTTTCCCAAAATAATTCCTAGTGCATCTCTTTTAGAAAAAGAACATCCAGTCTTGATTTGTCAGTGATGAAGAATTCACCAAGATCCTTTGGTAAATTGTTCCCATGGTTAACTACCCTCACTGTTAAAAAAAAAAAAAAGTATGCCTTGTTGACTGCCTGGAAGGTAGTGCTTGTGTTGCTAGACACTGATAGTTTCTGGGAGCTGATCCACAGCAGGCACAGCCAAGACTTCCTCACACCAAGGGTAGAGGGTGGTGGGGACCCTTACAACTGTGGCTACCTTTTGGGAGCCTCACACATATTACTAGTTTCCCGCAATTTGAAGGACTAAATTTCCTATCAGGCTCTTATCAAATACACCTCTACCCCAATATAATGCTGTCCTCGGGAGCCAAAAAATCTTACCGTGTTATCGGTGAAACCGCGTTATATCGAACTTGCTTTGATCCGCCGGAGTACGCAGCCCCGCCCCCCCAGAGCACTGCTTTACCGCGTTATAGCCGAATTCGTGTTATATTGGGTCGCGTTATATCGGGTAGAGGTGTATGATGAATTGTTTGTGTAGCAACAATACGCTCCTAAACCCACACTAAGGTGAATTGAACAAAAAGTAACCCATTGTCAAAGATTTTCATTTGAAATTCCACCTAAAAACCCAGCAATCACTTTATTGCTTTGCATATACATTTTAATACACATTTCTTTCGATTTCTGCCTTTCACCTATAGATAGCATCACATTTTTCTTCTGTGGAGTTTCTTTAATAAGGGGTCCTATAGCCCGTATGGCAATCTAATAATCACCATACATATGTAATTATAAGATAGCTACACCCAAATGATGTATATGGGTTTGTGTCTGGTAATATGTCTAAGTGGGTATTGAAGAGGTTTGCCCAGTGGCCAATTAGAGATTGTCATGATCATTTTGAAATCAAAGGGTTTTGTACAGCATTCCGGAGCCACAACACACCTTTGATTTTACTTTCCAGCTGACTCTCACCTACTCATTTCCTCCAACTCTAACAGCTCATACTTCAATTACATAAAAGGTTATTACAAGGAGGAGGGAGAAACACATTTCTTAACCTCTGAGGATAGGACAAGAAGCAGTGGGCTTAAATTACAGCAAGGGAGGTTTAGGTTGGACATTAGGAAAATATTCCTAACTGTCAGGGTGGTTAAGCACTGGAATAAATTGCCTAGAGAGGTTGTGGAATCTCCATCATTGGAGATTTTTTAAGAGCAAGTTAGACAAACACCTGTCAGGAATGGTCTATATTAGGGGTAGGCAACCTATGGCACGTGTGCCAAAGGCGGCACGCGAGCTGATTTTCAGTGGCACTCACACTGCCTGGGTCCTGGCCACCGATCCGGGGGGCTCTGCATTTTAATTTAATTTTAAATGAATCTTCTTAAACATTTTAAAAACCTTATTTACTTTACATACAACAATAGTTTAGTTATATATTATAGACTTAAAATATATTACTGGCATGCAAAACCTTAAATTAGAGTGAATACATGAAGATTCGGCACACCACTTCTGAAAGGTTGCCAACCCCCGGTCTAGATATTATAGTCCTGCCATGAGTGCAGGGGCCTGGACTAGATGACCTCTCAAGGTCCCTTCCAATCCTATGATTCTATGATTCCCCTACATAGGCCATGGCTTATGCCTAGGGAAACCCCATCCTTTCTCTAAGTAACATGAGGTTGAGACACCAGGACAGTAAGTGCAGTGTCTCACTAGCAAGGCAAGAGCCTTTCCTGCTCGCTTTGCTGTAGTTTGGTGGAGACAGGCTGCCTCCATCCCTGTCTGAGGGATTTGGAGGGGCAGTGGCCAACCAGCCCGCTTCTGTTCTCCACAAATCTTCAGGGATCGCTAGTGGCCATATTCAAGGTGCCACACCACGCATCCTCTATGGCTTCTAGAAGAAGCAGCCAGTGGGGATCCCTGGAGAACCACTGATTGTCTATCTCTGGAGTGGCGGTTGGAACAAAGGATAGGAAAGTCCGTGAGTGACTCCAATCCCTTCACCCACATCATCAATAGTAAATTTCTGGAAAACAAAAGGAATTGCTGTGTGTATGGGGTGGGGCGTTGAGTGTGCCACCTGAATATTTTGGAAATGTCGGTGAATACTATTCCAAACATTTGGATTTTTCACTCGGGTTGCAGATCCCTAGTGCGACATTATAGAGAAGTTAGTTTCTTTTTGCTTGTATTAATATACTGTTGGATCCATGTAAATGAGGAGAGTAACTTGCAGCCAGACATGTAAGCAAATAACATTTGGAGAAGGATGATGTTTTCTATTGTCTGTGGCCTTTTTGATTCATGCAATATTAATGTGCCTTTTGCGCTTCCTCCTGTGCGGAAAACACTTCCTCCTACTCACGGTAGTTTGATGTTTAACAATGACTTCATATTCACAACGCAAACAGACAGACTTCTTTACACACAGCCTGCAGCAAGAAAACACATTTTCTTCCTATCTACAATGTTTGCAGTAAGAGGGGTGGGGTGAGGCAGTGCCTGCAATACCAACCTAAAACTAACCTAAACAATTTCTTTTCATGGCACTTATTTTAAGGTTACATTATCACAAGATGACTGAGAATTAAAAAAAATATATATAGCAAACATAGGAGTACTCAAGTTGTCTAAGTTCTTAATGAAAACAAAACAAAGATGAAATACATAGAACTATAATATACTTAAATCAAAACACCCACAACTCACAGACCAAATTCAGCCAAAACAGCTGGGAAACATGCAAGAGACATGTTACACTTTAATCACTTCTAGAAGCTTTCATTAACCTTTTTGCATGTGCCAAAGTTTCTGTTTGAAAGGGTGAACGCAACACACAGCCTACATTACACATAAAAGTCATTGGGGTAGCACAGAGTAAAAACCAGAACTTCACCCACTGCTAGAAGCCATTAGAAGAAAACTATCCCTCATTAATAATATTGCACATTATTTTTTGAGATTCCCACTGTCATTTGTAAATACAATAAAGATTAAGGCCCAGTTCTGCAAAGATTTACGCACATGCTCAACATCAGGCACTGTGAGTACTCCCATAAGAGCCAAGATTTCACCCCAACTACATAAAAATAAACACATGCATAAGTCTTCACAGGATCAAGGCCTTGAAAACACAAGCATACTTGAAAACTACAGTAAGTGTTCAGGACAGATTCTGCCACTCTTTGTTTCTATGTCTGCAGCCCATGGGTTTGGGAACAGTCATGAAGGCAAAAAACTGGGAACTGTTAAAAGCTTCCAGAATCCTCATACTGGGAGGAAGGGATGCATAGAAAGTCCTCAGTTGGGAAGTTAAAGGGCAATTTATTTGCCAGCTTACCATTCAGTTTAGTATGAGGCAGAGATTTTTATTTCAGGCTTGTAGTAGTTTTCTGTTAGCTCTTCAGGCTCTTCCTGTTTATTTTGCATTTTCTATGAATAATTATGTTATTCCTTCCTGCTCCCCAGAAAAGGGGATGAGGAGAAGGGATGGGAAGTTCGTCCTGGCAGGGTTTCTGGGAATTTAAATAAAACAACAAACAATCCTTTTATATTTCTTCTGAATTCTCTATCAGGAACTTTTCTGTGGGAGGTGTAATCTCCATTTCCCTTTATGGTGGTTGGTTAAGACATCCTCGTATGGTATGCTGTCACGGGGTTATGGCTCACTTACCCCCTATGCCTTCCTACTTTTGCTCAACCTAATCAGTTTCCCTATTACTTCAGTTTCCTCCATGGTAGTCACCCCCTCTCCTCCAATGGGAGCATGGTGAGCAAGCAAGTGTCAGGAGCAGGATTTCCTGACACCTTTTGAGACTCCTCATCCCTTCACTCAAGCCAGGGAAGTCATAGAATCAGAGAATCATAGAATATCAGGGTTGGAAGAGACCTCAGGAGGTCATCTAGTCCAACCCCCTGCTCAAAGCAGGACCTAATCCCAACTAAATCATCCCAGCCAGGGCTTTGTCAAGACAGACCTTAAAAACCTCTAAGGAAGGAGATTCCACCACCTCCCTAGGTAACCCATTCCAGTGCTTCACCACCCTCCTAGTGAAAAAGTTTTTCCTAATATCCAATCTAAACCTCCCCCACTGCAACTTGAGACCATTACTCCTTGTTCTGTCATCTGCTACCACTGAGAACAGTCTAGAGCCATCCTCTTTGGAACCCCCTTTCAGGTAGTTGAAAGCAGCTATCAAATCCCCCCTCATTCTTCTCTTCTGCAGACTAAACAATCCCAGTTCCCTCAGCCTCTCCTCATAACTCATGTGCTCCAGCCCCCTAATCATTTTTGTTGCCCTCCGCTGTACTCTTTCCAATTTTTCCACATCCTTCTTGTAGTGTGGGGCCCAAAACTGGACACAGTACTCCAGGTGAGGCCTCACCAATGTCGAATAGAGGGGAACGATCATGTCCCTCGATCTGCTGGCAATGCCCCTACTTATACAGCCCAAAATGCCGTTAGCCTTCTTGGCAACAAGGGCACACTGTTGACTCATATCCAGCTTCTCGTCCACGGTAACCCCTAGGTCCTTTTCTGCAGAACTGCTGCCTAGCCACTCGGTCCCTAGTCTGTAACAGTGAATAGGATTCTTCCGTCCTAAGTGCAGGACTCTGCACTTGTCCTTGTTGAACCTCATCAGATTTCTTTTGGCCCAATCCTCTAATTTGTCTAGGTCCCTCTGTATCCTATCCCTACCCTCCAGTGTATCTACCACTCCTCCCAGTTTAGTGTCATCTGCAAACTTGCTGAGAGTGCAGTCCACGCCATCCTCCAGATCATTAATGAAGATATTGAACAAAACCGGCCCCAGGACCGACCCTTGGGGCACTCCGCTTGAAACCGGCTGCCAACTAGACATGGAGCCATTGATCACTACCCGTTGAGCCCGACGATCTAGCCAGCTTTCTATCCACCTTATAGTCCATTCATCCAGCCCATAGTTCTTTAACTTGCTGGCAAGAATACTGTGGGAGTCCGTATCAAAAGCTTTGCTAAAGTCAAGGAATAACACATCCACTGCTTTCCCCTCATCCACAGACCCAGTTATCTCCTCATAGAAGGCAATTAGGTTAGTCAGGCATGACCTGCCCTTGGTGAATCCATGCTGACTGTTCCTGATCACTTTCCTCTCCTCTAAGTGCTTCAAAATTGATTCCTTGAGGACCTGCTCCATGATTTTTCCAGGGACTGAGGTGAGGCTGACTGGCCTGTAGTTCTCCGGATCCTCCTTCTTCCCTTTTTTAAAGATGGGCACTACATTAGCCTTTTTCCAGTCATCCGGGACCGCCCCCGATCGCCATGAGTTTTCAAAGATAATGGCCAATGGCTCTGCAATCACATCCGCCAACTCCTTTAGCACCCTCGGATGCAGCGCATCCGGCCCCATGGACTTGTGCTCGTCCAGTTTTTCTAAATAGTCCCGATCCACTTCTTTCTCCACAGAGGGCTGGTCACCTTCTCCCCATACTGTGCTGCCCAGTGCAGCAGTCTGGGAGCTGACCTTGTTCGTGAAGACAGAGGCAAAAAAATCATTGAGTACATTGGCTTTTTCCACATCCTCGGTCACTAGGTTGCCTCCCTCATTCAATAAGGGGCCCACACTTTCCTTGACTTTCTTCTTGTTGCTAACATACCTGAAGAAACCCTTCTTGTTACTCTTAACATCTCTTGCTAGCTGCAACTCCAAGTGTGATTTGGCCTTCCTGATTTCACTCCTACATACCTGAGCAATATTTTTATACTCCTCCCTGGTCATTTGTCCAATCTTCCACTTCCTATTCTTATTCAATTGCACCAGCTACCCCATACAGACTGCTTCCAGGCATGCTTAGAAGAGGGGCAGGCATGGCTCTGGGGAAGTAGAGTTCAATGTTGCCAACTCCCATGATTCTTGTGATATTTGCTATTTTTGCTTTTGCAAATGAGTGCTTCTGGTAATCTTGCTTAAAGTCCCAGCTCCTGAAGTGAACTGATTAGGTGACAATCTTTTAGCTCTACTGGTTGCAGAGAAAAGCTTGAAAACATGAGCCAAATGTTTCCTGAAATCTTAAAACCTAGAAAGCAAATGAAGAGACCCAACATTTTTAAATCTCATGATTTTTAAAGAATCTCATGATTCTTTGGGACCTGACTCCTAATTTTGAATGGTTGGAGTTAGCAATACTGAGTGCTGATGGCTAGTTCCTCTTTCACTTTCAAAACTGTGGTGAGCAACTTTTAATTTTGTACCCAACACAATTTCACAGGATACTAAAAAAAATAGCTTTATAATATATGAAAGGAAGAACATCCAGTGTTCTGCAAAACTCATGTTTCAATTTTAATATGACAGTGTCAAAATAAGTCACATGGCAAATACAATTAGGCATGTATCCACATAAAAATAGTCAAACCAGAAATCTCAGAAAATACAGTTAATGCCATTCTGTGAGAATGTTTCTCTGACAAACAATTTGTAAACTGCTTCAATAATAAAACTGTTTATAGATTTATCTGAGTCCTAAGGAGAGGGGGCACTTTTTAATGGGACTTATCATTCAAATCTTTCTCACATAATAAATCTGAGGGATTACCATACAGAATCAGAGCAGTAGTCCACCTATTTCAGTATCTTGTATGACACTGAATACTGTAATACCAAATATTTCAGAGTGAGGTGCAAGAAACCCAGTACTGGGTTTATATCCATTATATGTAACTAGTTATTTGTATAAATATCTAATCTTCCCCCCCCCAAATCCTCCTAAGCTTTTGCTCTTAACAATATCTTATGTCAAATGAGTTATGGGGGCTAATTTATTAAGGCCAGATACTCAGCTATTGTAAACTGGCACAGCTTCATTTAAGGCAATGGAGCTACACTGATTGACAGTAAGTGAGAATCGAGCTCTAAGTGCCCCCCTCTTCTTGTGTTATCAGGAAAGGGTAACTAGAAACACCCCATTTACCTTCCCTGTACTATTCATTTTCTTATATACTTCTATCCTGTTCCATTATTCACCTCTCTAAACTAAACATTTTTCATTGTTTCTCTCTTTCCTTTTATAGGTGTCATTTAGGCTTTGTCTACACTGGAACCGGAACAACAAACGTTTCGTTATTCAGAGGTGGGGGGGGAACCCCAAATGACAAAAGTTTTTCCGATGAATAGCACCAGTGTGAACAGTGCTTTGTCAATGGGAGAGCTCTTCTGCTGACAAAGCTACCACCGCTCCTTGGGGGAGGGAGTTCTTTTGTCTGTGGGAGAGCTCTCTCCTGCCGACAAACAGGAGCTACCCTGCATGCCTTTTAGCGGCATGGCTGTAGCAGCACAGCTGTGTTGCTAAAAGGTGCATAGTGTAGACATAGCCTTAGTTTCATTTAATTGTTTCCATCTTTCATCTTTAAATCCCTTCTATTTTTGTCTTGAGAATAGGTAGCAGAATTAGCAGTTAATAAATTTTAATGAAAGATGTGTCTAAATCCCCTAGACTGCTTTGAAGATGTCAACCACACACATTAATGATATGTAATCTGATTTTGTTTCTGTACTGAGGAACATAGAAAAGAACTTGATTGTATTTGAATTAATAAGATAGACAATGCAAAACACAGAAACAAACACTCTACTAGTAAAGTAGTAATTTCTTCCTGCTTAGTTCATCTTTTCCTTTTGTGAAGTGGATATAAAAGATAACTAAAATGTGTCTGACGGGGGTTAAGTGTTTCCTGGGTAGAAGGTAAATCAATGAAGGTTGCATCAGGGATCTCACACAGTGGAGTTTATCCTCCAGGTTATTAAGATGAGGAAGAGAAATGTGAATTGATGTTAGTGCTAGTTATTGCTGAATGCTCATGCTTGAATTGGTGCTGATAAACCTAAGACCAGGAGGAGGAAGAACTACAGTATATGAGGGAGGAAAGTGTAGATATGGAAATAAAAGATAAATAAAAATAAAAATCTTTGCAGAGATCTTCAAACTTTAAAAATTTTTTTTTTTTACTCCAGCCTGTCAACCAAGACAAAACGCAGGATATGAGTTCATTGTCTTTCTAGGCATATTGATACTATATTTTTTACATTTTGTCAGAGACCACATTGTTTTTAGAAGAAAAATATGTATTACTTTACCAATGAAAAGCCTGTTTCAATATACACATTTATAAATATAATTTGAAGGCATATTAATGCACTTACAAATGTGAGAGCTTATTCATTTAAAAGCATAGTGCCCTTGGAACTGATATTCAAAGAGTTAATTTAGGAATCAAAATAGTGGAGTCGATACCAGGACAAATGATCTTGAGAGGCACTTGAAATAAATAGCATCTGCAGACCTGTCAAGACTGAGTCTTGAGTAATGAGAATCACTCTTTTTTTTATTTGGGACAAAAGAAAAGAAATGACACTTTGGTTGTAAATTGCCTCACTCCTGCACCATTTTAAAATATACTGTTGGACAACAGATTAAATCAGTTCATAAGGGGACCGCTGAATGTTCTCAAACATTCATTCACAAAGCCCCTTCCTCTTTCCTCAGATGTCAGTCTCCTCTTGAAAACCTCTGTTTCTAAAGGTCAGAGGAAGGTGAAAAGTTATTGGATGGATACCAAGATGGAGAAAAAGTGATTGTGGTTAATGAACAGGGCATTTTTTTGTCTAAAAAAAAGACTGATTCCTCTGCTTATGTGAGCTAAGGGTGTATGCATGTTGTGTCCCATTGCATACAGGGAAGTATAGTTTATACTCTGTCCCCCCATTTTCCTGGGGATCTCAAAGAAACCTTTACTCTCAGTGGGGTGATGACATTCTCAGCACACTCATCAGGTGACATTCTCCATGGCATCATCCCCTGCTCAACCCCCAGATTTCCACATGGAAATTAATGTTGCTTCAGGCAACATCCAGTCTTGTGTGATATCCTTTCTCAGTTGCTAGTAAGCACCTTCAGTGGAATACAGACAAAGCTGAGCTGCCAAAGCAGCATTTATCCAGGCAGGACTAGGAGCTCAAAAGATCTGGTGGTGCCCTTCTCCAGGAATTCTGTGGCAGCCTCTCAACCTCATGCTTTGCTGAGGGAGGTCTCTAAAATCCTACAAACATTTTTGTGCAGGGACAAGGCTTCCCAATTCCAGAAGTCCTCTGAATGCATGAGATTGGGATGCATCTTCCCACTCCCTTCCATGATTTTGCAACTTTCCTCCATTCAAGGAAAGAGTTTTTAGGTGCCCACAGAACTCTCATCTCCAGCCTATGATCTTAGAGTCTGGACTGTGAAACATTGCTGCTCTCCCCAACTTACCCTGCATTCAGAGGTTCAGGGGCTGTTTGTATCCAGGTTCACCAGTAATAGTAAAAATAACTTCCGCTTTAGAGAGACAAGGTGGGTGACGTAATATTTTTTTATTGGACCAGCTTCTGCTGGTGAGAGAGAGAAGCTTTCCAGCTTGCACAGAGCTCTTCAGGTCTCCACAGAAGTTGGTCCAATAAAAGATATTGCCTCACCCACCATGTCTCTAATATCCTGAGACCAAAACAGCTACAACAACACTTCTTATTTATAGTCATGGTCAAGTCAAAATACTGCACCCACCATCATCACTGTGGTATTTCAGGACTACTATTTCTGGTCCTAACTGGAAAACAGAAATAGACTATGGAAACACAAGTCCATAAAGAAGTTGCCCCAATCCTATTCTGAAGTATGGTTTCAGGCCTAGTATGTGATATCATGAAAGATTCAGGTCAGTTCTTATTTGTTTCTGAATTGGTTTGCCCATTCCAGATATCAATGTACGTCAGAATTCTACAGAGGATATTTATAATTAGTTAGATATTTTTAAATCAGCAGGTCCAGATAATTCAAATCCAATAATTTTAAAAGAGCCAGCTGAGAAGATCACTGGAACACTAATGTTGATTTGCCATAAGTCTTGGAGTAATGCAGAAGTTCCAGAAGACTGGAAGAAAGCTAATGGGGAGCCAATATTTAAAGAGGGTAAACAGGATGACCTGGATAATTATAGCCCTGTCAGGCTGACATCGATCCTGGGTAAGATAATGGAACAGCTGATATAGGACATGATTAATAAAAAATTAAAAGAGGATAATATAATTAATGCAAATCAACACTTTTTTGGAAAATAGATCCTATGAAACTATCTTGATATCTTTTTTTGATAAGATTACATGTTTGGTTGATAAAGGTAGTAGCATTGATGTAATATACCTAGACTTCTGTATGGCATTTGACTTGGTATCACACAAAATTTTTATTAAAAAATGACAACAATGTAAAATTAAACAACGTAAAATTAAAATGGCACACGTTAAATGAATTAAAAATTGGCTAAAGGATAGGCCTCAAAATGTAACTGTAACTGGGGAATCGACATCAAGTATGTGTGTTTCCAGCAGGGTCCCACAGGGATCAGTTCTTGGTCCTAAACCATTTAAGATTTTTACCAATGACATAGAAGAAATCAAATCTACACTGTTAAAGTTTACAGATGCCACAGAAATTGGGGGAGAGGTAAAAAATGAAGAGTAAAAGTCACAGATCCAGAGTGATCTGTATCACTCAATACACTGGGGGCATGCAAACAGTATGTGTTTTAATATTGCTAAATGAAAATATATACATCGAGGACAAAGAATATAGGTTGTACTTACAGGTTGGGAGACTCGACCTGGGAAGCAAGGACTCTGAAAAAGATTTGGGGTCCACGGTGGATAGTCAGATGAACAAGAGCTCCTAGAGTGATACTGTGGCCAATAGAGTTAATGCAATCCTTGGACATATAAACAGGGGAATCTTGAGTAGGAGTAAAGGTTATTTTACCTCTATATTTTGCACTTGTATGGCTGCTGCTGGAATACAGTGTACAGTTCTGGTGCCCATAAATCAAGAACGATGTTGATAAACTGGAGAGGGTTCAGAGAAGAACCACAAGAATTAATAAAGGATTAGAAAACATGCCTTACAGTGATGACTCAAATAGCTCAATCTATTTATCTTAACAATGAAAAGGTTAAGGGGTGACTTGATTACAATCTAGCAAAATACATGATCCAATGAATGGAAGTTGAAACTAGACAAATTCAACCTGGAACTAAAGTGTAAATTTGTATGGTGAGAATAATTAACCATTGGATCTATTTATGAAGGGTTGTGATGAATTCTCCATCACTCACAATTTTTAAATCAAGTTTGAAAGTGTTTTTTTAAAGGGTATGCTCTAGGAATTATTTTGAGAAGTTCTGTGACCTGTGTTATACAGGAGGTCAGATCACAATGGTCCCTTCTGGCCTTGTAATCTATGAATAATATTACATATATCATTTGTAAAACACAACAAAACAGAAAGAAAAAGAAAGAAACTTCTTAACCTAATAATTAGTTATAGATAAAATACCTTTAGAAGTCTACACTGCCATTACAGAAGAAAATTTTGGGCTAATTTTTCAAAAAGTTAAACACTATCCTTCATAGGTATATTATATATCAGCTACTACATTAATAGGTAGTAATACATAGGTGCAGCTCCCATATCAGCCATTACATGGTAAGGGAAGCAAGAAAGAAAGGGAGAGCCAACAAAAAGACAGAGACTAACGCAAAAGCATGGAAACACGGGCAGTAATAGTAGTGACATTAATTGTTGGTAGGTGATGGATCACTGCTGATCTAGGCTGCCCAACTCAGTTCAGTTTTTTGGATAGTTTTTGAAAATGTCCTTGCATTTTAGGGAGTGATTGATGTTACTAACATCATAAGAAAATGCTATGTATTTTCTTAGCATTTACATCTGAAGGTCCAATGGTCATGTGTCCCTGAATTCTCTTAAAGAATTCAATTTCTCCTTTGTGAAGGGGGAAAAATGCTTAAGTTCTAGGGTATCAGTGAAATGATTGACATTAATTCATACTGAAACAGTGTTGTACTTACACTGTTCCTATAAACAGAATGAGGTGCTACGCTTGCCTTTAAAATGTATTAAGAACAACAAATATTTGTTTTACTGGCAAGAAATGAATTTAACATTTTTTAATTAAAAATAGAATGAGTGTTTGTGATTTTAAATACATCACAGTCTATTGGGTATGAGAAAGAAGAACAAATTAAAGTAATTCAAGCAGAAGCATTGCAAGCTCCATTTTCCATTATTACTAAAGCTATGAAACACCACAATATGCTGTTATTATCTCTAGAATGAAAGTATCCTCTGCTCAGTTTCTGAAAACATTTCGTTCACTTTGATAAAATGGGCATGTAAAACATTCATTATAAAAGTAAGAGTGACTATGTTGCCCACTTGTCTGACACAATTCACTTTCTTTGGGTGGAAAGTTATGACCCTTTTCTGGTTTAACACCTCTATTTTATGTTACAAAATGGTAAACCATTTAATTGCTATGACACAGTTTACCCATCTATGAAATGAGTTTATTCATATTATTTATTTGCATTGTCACAGCACTTATCATTTGTACTTCCCTTCTAAGGTAAGGGTCTCAGTTTTTCTGCCAATGGCTTGATAGCAGAATGGTCCTGTTATTCAGGCTGAATTGAGACTCAAGAGATGTAGGTTCAATTCCAAGCTTTGCCACAGAATTCATGTGTGACCTTGGGTAAAACATCTGATCTCTCTGCACCTTAAATACTCATTTGTAAAATGGGGATAACACAATTCTTCTCTCAAATGCTTTGTCCAATGTCTAAATAGACAAGAAAATCTCTTTGGGGAAGGGACAGTCTCTTACTGTCTGTATATACAACACCTACAACAGTGGGGCTTTGAGCCTGGTTGAGGCCTCTAGGCATTACTTCAATACAAATAAATAATAATAATAATCTGATGATAGGGGCTGTATACTATTGCAAGGCATTATTAATTATAAAAATTCTTAAAATTACTCTTTGCTTCTTAAACTTGTTTCTTTTTCGTGAACCTTCTTTGCTCACATTGCTGTGCACCTCCCATTTCTTTAATTGCTGGCTTTCTCCTATTTAAGAAGGGAATAGGATGTGTCTCTCCTTTGGCTGGAAAGCAGGAAATGTTTTCATGCTTGAAGACAAGAGCCACCCTTTCCTTCCCAACCTCCTCTACCTCTGGAAAATAGAGGTGTCGCCTCCATGACTCACCCATCATTTTGTCATTACTGATTCTAACCCTCACCTGAACGTAATTCTCCCTAATTGCAACACATTGAGCTACAGCTCTATCCACTGTATCACGTTTTGTACTCGGTAAATTAAACCCACCACAGACTCTCTCCAAGGACCTTTTGTTAATACACCAAACTCTTTTCTGTAGTAACATACACACACAGTACAAATAACTAAATTGGGCCTGTCTTCCCATTGCTGAGCATGTTCACTCTCCTAAGGGCTTGAATAGACACAAAAGCTGTCCTGCTTTTTCACCTGTATAGTGAAAGCAGTATAACCCCCTAGTATAGTCAGTTTTAAGGATATAAAAGGTATTTGTACAGATATAACTCAGTCCTGTATGGGAAGGGGGGATATGCTATAACAGTATAAGGCATCTTTACACCACTATAACTCCATCCACACTAGGTATTTGTACCAGTGTAACTAATTTAGTAATAATCACACCGTAACAAGGCAGGGCTTCTCCCCAGCTTGCTAATGATTCACTATACCTGCCTATACTCTGTTTTAGGCAAGTTTATTGTCCAAACTTAAACAATCAAACCAAATCAACAGTTGCTCAGCTTACCCTTCACGGTTTAGGCTCTGACTGCTTCCCCTCACAGGGGACTCTCTGAAAACGCCTACTGCTTTCTACAGCTGCTCAGCCAGTTTCCACTCACAACTATAGCTCTCTCGGACCCTATATAACCTAAGGTGTAGCCTCACCCCCTTAATTGGCCCAACTGGGAGCATCTGATCTGGCATAGGCATATGGACCTACTTCATTTACGGGGCCAGCTGCTTTGTGACACAGACCCTATCTAGAATAATTGTACCAGTATAAAGCTGTGTGTAAACCAGACCTACCTATTGGAAGAAATAAGGCGCAGATCCTCAAAGGAATGGTGCCTAACTCCCATTGATTTCAGTGGGCTGTACGTACCCATATACCTATTTGGATCTGTGCTTAAGCACATATCAAGAGAAGAGAAGAAGATAAGATCCATATCAAGTTGTAAACATTTTCCTATCCTCTTTAGTTAGTTGTACCCTAACTTTACAAATTCCTTTTCCAATATTGGTTAACATTCTCAACAAAAAAAAAATTAAGATGACTTATATTCCCCTTTTTATTTCAAACACCAAAAAAATGTAAATGCTACTTTTAAACCTATTTATAGTTGGTAGGCAAGAAAATGAGAATTGGACATTACATAATATTTACAAATATTTCACACTTCTATCACATTTTTTCAACTAAGGATTTCAAAATGCCTTACAAATATTAATTATTAACTTCCCTTGAAGTGTGTAAACAGTACTACAAATTTGGGGGCCATTTAGGAACTTCATGGGGTACAGTACAGTGACAATTGTGGTCACTCAGAATGTCATGGCAACAGAATGGAACACCGACTTGGGCAAAAGGTGTAGAACTCAGATCATTTGCCACCACAAAAACCCAAGCTCCTACCACATCCTCTGACAGACAACAGAGCGGTTCACATTGCACCCACTAGGTGGCAGAGAGACACACATGCACACATTACAACATTGTACCCATTTTATTGAGGGGCAAACTGAAGTACATAGAGGTTAAGGACTACTGTGCCTTTAGGTATATGAGCAAGGTGTGGTTCATAAGCTATGGCTACTTTTGGGGCAATGCAGGAGATACTAGACCAGATTTTTAGGCCCCTTCAGTTGCAGAGACATACCTAGTGGGATTTTCAAAAGCACCTGAGCATCTAACTCCTATTGAAATCAATGAGAGTTAGTCACCAAAGTGCTTTTGAAAATTCCACTTGGTGCCTATCTGCATCTTTAGGCACCTCAATAACTTTGAAAATCTGGTTATCTCTGTGCTGGAGATAACTCTCTGAGGCACAATCCTTCCCCTGCTTTCCTCTTGTTCTGGCTTGTGGAGGAAATTACTCCAATCCTTGAAAAAGTAAAGCTTATATCCCTTATAGCCCTCTTGCATCTGGCCAGCAAGCACACAGGGCAGGGCCAAGGCCCCCACACCCACTACGTAATCTTCTCAACACATATTTTCTAACGAAGAGTAACAGGGGTTGGGAACCCTTGTATACAGGGGCAGCAGTGGCACTGGATACCTGTGCCGCTGTACCACTTGGGTTGGAAAAAATGTCCACACCTTTATGGAAAACGTCTCATAAATAATGTTTTCAAGGATGAAACCAAGAGGGTTCCACTACCGTTTAATACAATTCTATAGAAATTACACTACATCCCCATATAATTTAACAAAATATGAAATTCACCTCGTAGGTTTTGTAAATCCTCCTGTAAAATAATAGATTGCTATATCCATACTATAACATTCTACAGCAGGGGTCGGCAACCTTTCAGAAGTGGTGTGCTGAGTCTTCACGTATTCACTCTAATTTAAGGTTTCGCATGCCAGTAATACATTTTAAGGTTTTTAGAAGGTCTCTTTCTATAAGTCTTTAATATATAACTAAACTATTGTTGTATATAAAGTAAGTAAGGTTTTTAAAATGTTTAAGAAGCTTCATTTAAAACTAAATTAAAATGGAGAGCCCCCCGGACCGGTGGCCAGGACCCGGGCAGTCTGAGTGCTACTGAAATTCAGCTCGCGTGCCGCCTTTGGCACGCGTGCCATAGGTTGCCTACCCCTGTTCTACAGGTTGCTTTAAAGATTCTATATCCTGACTATCATCAATCCCTTTAGGATTTTTCCATAAGGACAAAGAAGCTGTGGAACTTCTCACTGCCCTGTCCACCAGTTTGCGGTGTATTTTCTCCCTCCACATTTCTCCAGATTTTTTCACACTACACTCATTTACAGGCTGTGTGTAAGGGAATGTGGATGCTAATTTGACCCACTGGGTATGTCTACACTGCAGCTGAGAGGGAGCCTCCCGGTCCGGGTACACAGACTTGTGTTAGCTTGACTTGGGCTAGCCATCCCTGCCCTGGCTTGAGAGCCCGAGCTCCAGCTTAAGTCGCAATGTCAAAGCAACATCTTCACAGCTGGTTTTAGCACTTTAGCATGAGTCCCACTGGCACAAGGCTGTGAACTCAGGCTGGGAGTCTCATTCCCAGATGCGGTGTAGACATACTCACTATGAGCTGACAAGTTTAATTATAATTAATATAATAGAGCTGCTGCTAACAGCAAGCTCACATATTAGATCTTTAAACTTATTCTAAATTTATAAGCCATCTCTATGGGTTGTTTTCTTGAAATGATGCCAAAACAGCTGCCTTATCTTCTATTGGATATTGGAGGATATTGACCCTTTTCTCTTCAAATCATCAGGCATCACATTCCATTGGAAAGTAATTAATGAGATAATTAACATTAATCAACTTCTTTTTTAAAAAAACCCTAAGAATACCTTCCGGCTATTTGAAAATGTAAATGAAGGAAAAAAATAAACATTGCTTAGAAATGTTAACACAGAACTGTTTCAGTTGAACTGGCTATAAATTATGTCCATAATAAACCCCCCTGTCACTAAGTTGCAAAGTCATGTACTCCCAGGTTAAGAAATGACAAAATTAAAGGTGCCCCAGCAACAGTAATTCTACCCCCTCTGCTTACACATTATGATACAGTCTTTAATTACATGATCATCTACTGTTTTTTTTCCACAGGACCTCCAGTCTTATTCATGATGAACTGTGCATCTCTCAAGTATCTATGGATTTATCTGGACAACACTCCAGTAAGGTCGGGAAGCATTATCATCCCCCATTGTTCAGATTGGTAAACTAACACTCAGAGATAAAATACAAATTGATAAGTACAAATACAAAGTGACAAGTGGCTAAAATACAAATTGAACCCAGACCTCGTGCAGCTTAGCCAAAGACCACCCAATACCAAATACTAAAACTGCCATGTATGTGTGCTTGTTTCTGCACAAGGCATCACTCTAATAACACAAATGAAAGATTACTCTAAGGGATGTTTTGACTTTGGAGAAATGTACAGTATATGGATTTTTTTTAACTGTAGGAACAGAAGAAACAGCAATTTAAATCTATCATTAAATATTGGTTCTGTAGCCATGTCGCTATAATTGTTATTGGTTTTTTTTTAACGACATGGCTTTGCATGACACCTTTCAAGCACTTAGATCTTAAATTGTTTAATCTCAATAACTCTTGTATTTGATTTTTCAATTAATTAGTTCCTTGTAAATTTCAATGTGATTCTACAGATAACAATACCAGAGTGCTACTATCGTTAATTAAACTATACAGCTGGTAGCCTAATAGATGAAGTGTAGTGGGTGATACTGTCAAAGATATCTGGGTGGATAAGATGGCATTTAGTCACCCAAGAAGATGTCTAATGGCTGTTCAGACACATGAGCAAATTGTGCTGATAGGTATCTATGTATCCTCTAAGCATCCATTTAGTCGTGAGCCTGAATGCCAGCACCTATGTGATTTTATGTGAGGCTGTTAAAGATACCTAATCTACTATCTTGCTCTTTAACTGTGAGTAAATTTTAATGTCCAAGATATTTTTAAAGGATCCTGCCAGGATGACATAGGTTGCCAATGTGCAAAATATAAGTGTGGAGGTAAAGGAATGGAATTTTCAGAATAGGCAGAGGCAGAGTTAGTCATGGTGAGATCACACCTATCTTGTTGCAGTATCCCATTCACTAACAGCCTCACAAACCTGTCATATAAGAGGCATCAGAAGGGAAAGGAAAGCTAAGGGTAAGTGTGAGCAAGGCAGCAACAGAGAGCAGTGGTGTGAGGCAGATAGGGAGAGGGTCACAGGCCTCCATCTTAGTGGTTATGGACAGTTTTTGTAACTAATGGGGAAAGGGCCTATGGGCAGAAGCAACAAGTTAAGGCCAGGGTGTAGAGGCAGGGGGAGGTAGTCAGGTAGATGCCTGAGCTGTCTTGTTTGGGGAGGTTGAAAGGCTGGGAAGGGATATTGTTCTCTGGACAGTACAGGGAACTGGGTGGGGTCTTTGGATTTGGAGAGGGCGTGCTTTGCTGTTTGTAGAGTGAGACAGGTGGGATCTGGGATTTTAGGAGTTCAAGGTCTGTTAACATTTATTTTCCTGTTAAGTCAGAGCAAAGCAACTGGATCCAGGCCAGAGCGTTTACATCAGTCTATGGCTATGTCTACACTAGCACTCATACTCGAGTACTAGATTAGGCATCTGCTTACGTACGCTCCCCATGTCTGCGCTCATTGTCCACATAAGCTGATTGTCCACATAACAGCATATACAAGCATACACAGACAGCTTAACCAATGTTAGTCCTGCCATTTCATCGTTCTCTGCATCACAGGGAGACAGTTTAGGAACCGCTTTGTTGTATGTTGTTGGTACCGTCCCCTGGCTTCACATATTTGCTGATGAAAGTTCCTAATCACGATGCCCCTAAATGATGTTCTCTGCCAAATTGGGTGGAAAACATGCAGCAATGGGATGATGATCTGGGTCTGCTTCTGCTCATTATTGTGGGACAAATGGGTATGCAGTGGAGTAGACAGTCGGCGAGATGCTGGATTGGATGGAATTTTGGAAGAATTTTCTGACACGTTGAAGACACCTGATCTTGAAAGTCATTGACAATTCATTCATGGTACAGATATGATGAATGCCTGTATTGCCACAGTATGCCTATTGCCACACAACATTCAACCATGTGAAGATAAAACCCTGTTTTTATTTTCTTGTAACTTTGCCAAATTTAAACTGTTCAGGCTGAAATTTTCTATGTGGGGTGTCTGCCTCAGACTGAACAGTTGATGAAAGTGTCAGCTAAAATGGCTTAACCATTTTTGAAAACAGGGTAATGGAAAACTGTTATTTTGCCCTTGTTTAAAAAAAGTTCTTACTCCTCATGCTTTGGAGCAGGGACTTGAAATTTGGCAGGATGTGGCCTTTATGTCATAGATATCATTTATGTTTCAGTGAAACTCCACTCAACTTTGTCCAAGTCATAAGACTATGAAAAATCTCAGTTTGCCGTATGCTCAATAGAGACTTAGAATTTAGCAGCTACATTCTCCAAAGATTCCATCTGCACTGAGCATGCTCCTGTGCCAACTGAATTGCATAGGCACCATCCCCAGAGTGACTGAGGTTGCTGCAGCCTGGGGCTGGAAGGGCTGAAAAGAACTTGACTTGTAATTGCTCCTCCTGGCTGTCAGGGGCTGTGGTAGTACCAGGGCCGGCTCTGGCTTTTTTGCCGCCCTAGGCAAAAAAGCCACCCGCCGCCCCGCCCCCCCCTCCCCCAGCGCGGCAGGCAAAAAAGCCAGAGCGCCGGGGGGAGGGCGGCGAGCCCGGCCGGGGCTCTCCGCTCTCCCCGGAGGCCAGAGCGCCGGGAGCAGGGCGGCGAGCCCGGCCAGGGCCCCGCCGTGCTGCCCCCCTCCAGGCGCCACCCCAAGCACATGCTTGGTGGGCTGGAGCCTGGAGCCGGCCCTGGGTAGTACTGGCACTAGCACTGGGAAGGGGGAGACTGTTCCTCATGGATTCTCAATGTTTCCCCTGCTGGCACTGAAGCAACATATTGGAAAAGGAGGAAGCCACTTGACTCAAATGCAGATAGGTGAAGCAGGGGTCCTGTGCAAAGAACAGCATGTGATGATGTAATTAAAGACTGTATCATAATGTATACACTGAAGGGGCGGAGGATTAAGATAGCACAGGCAACCTTGATTCTGACATTTCCTACTTCTGAGTACTTGAGTTCACAACCTTAACATTATTTCAATATAATTTTTAATGTAACTTTTACTAAAGACTGCCTGTCTCTTTATTTAGTTATCTAAGCCTACTTAGAGCAAAAGATGAGCAACAATCAGCCAGGATGAAACCTGATTCACAGGAGAGAAATAATTTGGTATCCTTTGTGACCTGTCAGAGATTAGGGGTTAATTGATGAAGTGACATTGTTTTTCTTCAGTCACATTCTCATAAATTGAAATAATGTATTGCATCTTGAGGTGGTGTCTCACTTAGTTTACTTGAAGTGAGAAATATTTCTCTCTGAAAAGTTTAGAAGCACATTTTGCTGACCTTTCCCTCTCTGATTGCTTCGTACATGACTTGCTTCTGTATCGTCTCTCTCTTCATCTACTTCTCCCATTGACTGTGTGGCTTTTACTATATCACAGGACTTTGTCTTTTCAGAACCACATCATGCAATATGCATGCTATGCCCGGTACTGAACTTGTCAGACAAAGTGAACTGTAGGGCACTTCTATATGTAGCAGATATCTAAAACCGCATTTTAGAACTAAAATCCTGAGACAGTAACATCATCTTAGAATGAGAGTCCTTTTTATGGCATGTCCTCCTTTTTATATGACTCATTATACATAATTTGAGCATAATTTTTAAGAACTGCCATATGGTGTCAATAAATAAGTCTTCAGTGGCTCTCATTTATCCCCTAAATATGGATCAATTGCACCTAATTAAATCAGTATTTTAAAAAGCCCCAAACATCCACACAAATTAAGCATCTTGAGCTGACTATTTCAGTATTTATCATCAGGTTAATTAAGGACACCTCAAAGATATAAGAAGTCATGAGCAAAGCTGAGGTTCTTTCCCCATCCCTCAGATCCATAGGGTGTTGATGATTTTATTTCCTGTAACGCTTTATCTCTTCATTCATTCTCAGCCAGGGTCACAGCAAGAGCTTTAGTAAAGTTATTCACACAGAAATGTTGGCAGAAATGTATGTAATATAAAAGCCCTTCTTTTCCTATCTGCTCATGTTGAAGAATCTATGAATATCTGAATGCATTGCAGCTTGTTATCCAAGGAACTGACAGCGATGGTTGATTCATCTAGATGACATTCCTAGCTACTCTTTGGAAAGACCTGGTGCCTGCTACAGAAAGGGCACAGTATACTCTCTGTAACACAGAATTGAGCCTTGACCTGCTCTTAACTGTTCAGAAAGCATTGTTGATCACTAATAAGCTACGCCTACACAAGTAACTGTTCAAGTGTCCATGCATGTGGTTGTGCCATAACCCCCTCTATTGTCTGAAGGAGAATAGAGGGCAACTAAGATAGCATGCCTAAGGAGTATGAATAAGTACACTCCTCATCTGAGGCATGGCCCCATACCCATGCCAGTTTGCAGTGTGGATGGGTATAAGAGGTGCACATTAGGTCTCGAGTTTCAGTAGTCATCCTCCATCCCCATTCCCATAATGCACTGAACCTTTTTCTTCCCGACCCTTACCCAGCCCATAAAGGTCCCTTTCCACCCATTTTCAATGGTAGTAGTCTGCTGCACTGACCACATTAGAATAGATTTCTGCTGCACTCTACAGATAAATACAGGTGAAGATAGATCCAGCTCTGAGAGCATCTGCTTGGCCCACCAACCATTCCGAGGTGCTCATCAATATGTGGTCAGCGTACATCGTCCTTTATGACTTCACCTGGAATGGCAGGAACATTCACCTGTACTTGGCAATTTCATGGAGACTGGAGCAGGTGGGCGTTCAGTGAACTCCGTCCCAGTGCAGGGAACGCATCAAGCACTTGAGGCTTCTGTACAGGAAGGCCAGAGACTCGAACAGTCTCTCCAGCAGGGCTCATCATACATGCCCCTTCTATGAGGAGTTTGACCGAGTGCTGTCAAAGTCGCCCAGTAGAGAGCCTGAAGTGACTCACGATCCCACCCCCCACTCCCTCCAAATCTGATGGCCTCATTGTCTGATGGGATGCAGCAGAGACTATGTATGATGCTCCTGTATGCTGAGGAGTATGTGATTCTGCACCGTTACCCAGAGGAGCTGGCTGAGGAACCAGAACCTGTGCCTGGTAAGTTACATTGGAACCCCACCTGCCCCACCAACATCCTCTCTTTCTCTGGTGCTAAATTCCTGCTTTTAATATCAAGGACATGGGAAATACTGCACACTGACTTTTCCTCCCTGGATAATATGCCATGCATAGCCTATGTCTCTGTGGATTTGTGCTGCACCCCATTAGCAAACTCCTCCAGATTTCCCCCCTCCATCCAGCCCATGGTCTGCTTTACCCTGAAATGGTGCTAAAGCAAGGCACTGTTAAAAATGAATGATTTTTATTGATTTCTGGTGAACCACTGTTAGGCATTTGGCTAAAGCTATTTCTAAAAAACAAAACAAAAAACAAAAATTGATTATTAAGGAAAAATCAATGTGACCCTGTGTCTGTGCATTTCTCAGCCAACAGTCAGGCAGCAATGCCTCAGGAGAAGGGAGGAGTTGGGTTGAAAAGGTCCCAGTTGGGGATGGGACAATTGTAGAAAATGTATAGTTTGTCTAAAGCTAGTAACAGCTGTCTTTTGTCCCTCGGAAGATTACACAGTTTCAGTGCTTCTCCTCTCTTTCCCTCTACCCCACAGTCGTACCATCCCCTGACAAACAAGAGCCAAGTGGAATGGGGGTATAGGAGGTCGAGAAGGGGTAAAGTCTGGGAAGGGGAAGGCAACAGAACACAGTTGTTGAACACTTTGGTTGTCTAAGAAAAAGTTGGTTGCAGAAGACCTTTCTTCCTTGGAAGATTACAACATTTTTACTGTGCCTGTGTCTGGGTTCACCCTTCACTGAGCCATGCTGTACAAGCTGGGGGAAATTATGGCGGGAGAAGGATTCGGTCTGGCAGCTTGATAAATGCAATCTGATGTTCCTTTGAGAACATCCTTTGAGAGGCAAGAGACTGCTGATGTCAAAATTCTGGGAATAAATAAAGTTGTGGTGTGTCTCTTTCTTTCCCTGTTCAGTTCACTGTTGTTAGGCAGGCACAAGGGCAGGATTTTCTGGTGATGCCGGGTTGGGGAGGGGGGTAGAGTGGGTAGTGTTCATGGTTTGCATCTCCCTTTGCACTGAAACGCCGTATGCTAGCTGAGACTATAACCATGTTCCAGTTCAATTGCCTTTTCCAGCAAATTTCTGGTGTAGCAGAAACTCCAGTTGGGTCTTGAGGTTCCAATGGTAATGCAAATCTGCTTGGGCCATCTTCATAGCTGACCAAATTCTTCTGTAAATGTATAGTCTTCTCCCAGGCACCCCCTTCTGCCCTCAGGGTAACCCTGCAGATGTCCCCTTAACTCACTATCCCTCTTGGTTTGCCAGTAAGTCCATTCAAACTGGTATTCTAGTCCATTAACATAGTTCATTCACAAAGCATAGTGCAGATAGTTAATAACAAAAATCTCAAAACATAGTCTGTATTACACCCAGTGTAGTCCTTGACACCTGACTTTGATCTCATCATACCCTGGTGTCTTCTGCCACACTTCTGTCCCTCTGCCAGGACTGCCACTGCAGCCTTTCTCTGGGGTGCAACCCATTCTGCCCACTGGAATTCCCACAATCTCTCTGCTGGGAGCATTCTTGCCAGGAGAGCATCCATCACTCTCTGGCCCCTCTCACTGTTCTTGCTGGAGAGTTGTATTCAGAAGGAGACAAATAAGCCCTCCACTGCTCCCCCTTCTCAGCCCTTTCTGGCCCTTGGCTCCAGCTATCCAGCTTATAGCCAGCAGACATCTCCCTCTCCTCTTCCTTCCGCCTTCAGTCCTCCAGCCCTGCTCATTAAGAAAGATTGAGTGTTATCAATAACAGAAGTTTGTAAACAAGTGTGAATAACAAAGACAAATAACATTGCACAATAACCACATAACAATTTGGCCACCATCTTCCAGAGCACAAACCCAGTGGATGTGTCCTGTTATAATTATTTAATGTATGCAATGTCACACAAACAAATGACCTGATTACAGGGGAACAAAACCCACACAAAGCTATGTAGCCCCACATGTACCAATGTTTCCTCATTCATTTCCAGTTACTTAGGATGTAAAGGGTCCCCCGGCACAGACAGATGTCATCCTCTGCATCCCTGCTGTGCAGTGCAGTAAGGGGGCAGGGAGCGGGGGGGGGGGGTTGGATAGAGGGCAGGGGAGTTAGGTGTGGTGGACAGGGGGCGGGGGACCAGGGCCAGTGTGCACATGGGCAGGATCTGGCTGCCTGTATAGAGTTTGTAAACCAGACTTCTCTTGAGTCTACTCAGGATGAAAACACACTCCTTTATCCTCACAAATGTTATGCTATGTATTGCAGGTGATGCTTATACAAACAACATTAGCTTCATTGGCATCCAGATGAGTGCATAGGCAGCGCCAACAAGATTTCAGCCTACCATAGGCACACTCTACGACCATTCTGAATTGGTAACCGAATTCCCTTTTTCCAGGGTCACTGATGTCAGGGTATGGTTTCACGAGGCAAGGCAGGAGTAGGTATACAGGGTCCCCCAAAATAAGTTGGTTCAGACAAATCGTACAGAACAATATTGTTTCTGGGGAATAAAGTCCCTTCTCCCACCTTTAAGTGAAACCTGTTCTCTTCGCACCACGGCATCATGAACCATTCTAGTGTTTCCTATGTTTGTATTACCTAATCTGCCTCTGTGGTCTACTAAGCCCGGCAGAACGAGTGAATAGTGACTTTTTTTGTTTGCCTACTCACTTACTCCTTGTGTTGGGAAAAGTATTGGGATATAGGTGCCATCAGTGGCCTCTGCACAGATCAGAAACCCCATCCTCTGAAATCCAGCTATTATTTCTGGAACTTTTCTTATGGCAACCAACCCTGGGCACAACCACAATTCCAACAGTGGTTTGCAACTGACTGATTTCAGAAAATAATTGTGTGCAAAGTAAAATAGTAAACCTACCTGTATTCAGTTTAAACTCATCATTGGGAAATTCCGCCTTATTAAAACAACAAATGGGGAAACAAAAGCACCAGTAGCCAAACTCACTCATGTTAGGAGATAAAACCACCTCAAATGCCAGCATTAACAATATATTAAAAAACAAACAAACATATCAAATCAAAGCAAGTTATCCTCTTCTCTGGGCTCCTGTGCTTCTCTCTTCTCCTCAACCATGTCTCTTGAGCCATTTCCTTCCACACAGTCGTTCCCTCTGTCATCTAAATAAAACATAGGTATTTCAGCCTAATATTTTGGCACCTGGGCAACATACTTTTTCAGACATTTTCCCCTTATTGCATATGTTCCCCAGCAGCTCTATTCTTCCTCACTTTTTCCTTAATTCACTGTATTTTCTCTTTTTCTGTCTGCCAATCTGTTTTCCTCAGTCTTTCAACTTTTAAAATTTTCCCTATGAATAGCTTTTGTTCTCTTTTCTCTCTCTAAATCTTTCTTTCATTTCTTCCCTTCCATTATCCACCATATCCCACTCCCAGTCTCGCCAGTCATCCTTCCCTTCCTTTCTTCTCCTTTGTCTTCCAACTCATCCTGACCCCACACTCCCACTCAGGGACACTGTCTGGGAAGTCCCCAGCTGGACACATACTCCTCCCATTACTCCCAGTATAGTTTCTCCTGCTTGGTAAGTCCTTACTTCACAGTCCAGCAGAAAGGTGTTCCAAGAGGAATCTCCGGGGAAATAATTCTTCACAATCTAGAGAGAAGAGGGGGTGCTTTGTGTCTCTGCTTTTAGCAGAGGAAAGGATACCACTTTCCTCCATCCCCTCCCTTATTTTAAGCACCATCTTCATCTAAGACAAAATTATCAAGTGGTAAGTATGTCCATAGTACAAGTACATAGACTAAGAACTTTAGCATCTTACACTTTTAGAGTGTCATAGCTATGAGTCATGAAGATGAATTCCACATACTTTTATAGAGAAGTCCCATTCCTCACATATAGGAGCATCACATCTTTCAGTGGAAGTGATGTAAAATCACCTCCATTATTCATCTTATAAGAGAATGAATGTTCTTTAATCTGTCTGTTCATCTTATTAGTACTGTATTTCTGAGACTTGCTTGGCAGCTTTGCAGTCACCATGTGACATAAGTGCCTACTTTTGGAATTTACAAAGAAATGGAAAAAACTTAAGAGTCTTGTAACTTCAGCTGGTGGCAAATCCTTCAGTATGCATGTTGTGTGGCAAAATAATCAATCCAACATTTATATAAAAGAGAAAAATATATACCCATTATCTTAAGAGAAAAATAAGGTTAGATATGTTTCATTTAAAATGCAGATAACTAAGCATATGCCTTCAAAGTAGACTTTTATTCCATTTTTCTTCTTGTTTGGTTTAATTATATTTTAAATACTTTCCCATCAAAACCCAACAATATAGGAGTATTACAAAGTAAAATGAGACAGCATCCTATCAGCAAAAATATACCTCTTTAAAAGGTTTGTTTGACATTATGAACTAGTAAAAGTTTAAAGTCAGAAAGAAAGTGAGAAGAGAAGATGGAAATAGAAAGGTGATAGAGATTACAAGGATATAACAGTGTAAGAATTAATTAAGGCCATCTGACCTACATCCAGACGAAGTACATTCTGGAGTTATAATCAATATCACAAGTACTGGATCATAAAGCAGGTTTTGCAGTACTTGATGAGTCATAACCTCGACATTAGCATCTGCTTGGAATGTAGTCCTAAGAAGGGTTGCCATACTATATCATGTTGCAAAATGGTATTATGAGGAGGGCTGGTAGCACCATCTATTATTAAGGTTGCCTGACACCTCATATTGTAAGATCCTGTTTTTAGTTGCTTACAACAACTTTGCCTAACTTTAATTGCTTGGGCGGAAATTTTACATGCTAGATGTATGCTCAAGCTAAAATTTTGGGGAAAAATTTAGCCAAAACACTTCAACGATTTCAAAAAACGAGGCTAGGAAACATACATTATTTTTCCCAGGTTAAAAAATTCTGGTTGCTTTTTATTAAAAAATAAAATAATGCCTTCATGCTTGAACACCGATTTGAAATTAGTTAGGAGGTGGGATGGGATGGGGAGAGGCCTTTGTCATGGATGTACCTTTTGAGGTCCCTATAAAAATCCACCTAAATATGGCCGAATTACCATCCTCTGAAAAAGTCACAGTTAGCACATGATCAGTAGAGACATCTT
The DNA here is from genome assembly GCF_028017835.1 of Emys orbicularis. NCBI lineage: Eukaryota > Metazoa > Chordata > Testudines > Emydidae > Emys > Emys orbicularis. Next base: position 197,641,511 of record NC_088684.1, read on the forward strand.
AGATTTTAGCAGCTTAAATCTCCAAAAAGTCCATCTTCAGTGAACATGCTCCAGCCTCTCACAGCTCCTAGTGCTGACCAGGCTGTGCATAGGCCATCCCCAAAGATCAACTGAGCTTGTTCCAACCAAGGGATACAGGGGTGAAGACTTAAACCAAACTTTTCACAGGTGGTCACTAACTGCGTGTCCCTCATTTTCTGGGTGCCCAACTTGAGACTCACAGTTGCAACTGAAGTCAATGGGAGCTGTGCTTTTAACATAGAAAGTGCTATATATTGCTAAGTAAGTACTCTGAAAAATCAGGTCCTAATCATCTCAAATTGGGTACCCATAACTAGTGGTAACTTTCCACCTTAATCTTTCCGTGTTTCAGCTCTCCATCTGTAAAATGGGAATAACACCACCTCTTAACCTCACAGCAGTGTTGTGAGGATAAATTAATGTTAGTGAAGCATTCAGATATTGTACTGATGACTGCCATACAGAGCCCATGAGGAAATTAATAGTAGTGTCTTCAGAGAAGCATTTAAGTAGTGTAAATAAGGCACTGGGCCTCACACTGAACAAAGGACTGTCTATTAATATATTTAATTGAACACCATCCATCTTGTGCACTGAATGAGGCAGGGGTCCTCTGGACAAAATAGTCTGTGATCATGTAATTAATGATTTATCATAATATATATTCACAAGAGGGCTGAACTAAGGTTGTCCCGGCAACTGCAGTGTTTGCATTTTTTAAATTTTTGAGTGCTTGACTCTGAAACCTTAATAATGTTCTTTTAACAAGTGTGTGTGTGTGTGTGTGTGTGCAATAAACATATTCACAGATTTGTCAACATAGTGTATATTAACCCATTCCCCTCCACCTCAAGTTTAAAAAACATGCCTTAAGTCAGTGGTCCTCAGCCTTCCAGACTACTGTACCCCTTTCAAGAGTCTGATTTGTCTTGCATACCCCCAACTTTCACCTCACTTAAAAACTACTTGCTTACAAAATCAGACACAAAAAGACAAAAGTGTCACAACACACTATTACTGAAAAATTGCTTACTTTCTCATTTTACCATAATTATAAATCAATTTGAATATAAAATTGTATTTACATTTCAGTGTATAGTATATAGAGCAGTATAAACAAGTCATTGTCTGTATGAAATTTTAGTTCATACTGATTTAACTAGTGCTTTTCATGTAGCCTGTTATAAAACTAGGCAAATATCTAGATGAGTTCTTATACCCCCTGCAAGACCTCTGCATACCCCCAGGGGTACACGTACCCCTGGTTGAGAACCACTGCATTAAGCTATGCAGACACATTGTACTTTTGATTGATTCTTATCCTGTTGTTTATTATTTGTCACTTTTACTCATAATTGTTTATTGCAAAAGATTTACTTGTGTTCTGAAGCATTTCTATGTACAGTAAATCAAGAAACTGAAGGTTTGTAACAAACTGAAACCCAAATATGCTTTCCCTAGCCATGGCCCATCATAGACTTAAAAACATCTTAGATGAAAAACAGATTCTTTTAATGAACATGCATAGCATTATAGACCTGCCAAAATAATAAATCATACCCCTCTATATGATGCCTCACATATTTGTCATAAACAGCAGTTTTTCTTCTGTTTTTCAACTATTAATGGATTTGTAAAATGTCTCACTTAGAATCTTTCGGATCCAGTCCAGTGGTTTGGGATCCCTTAGGGTATCCAGTGCAGACTGATTTATTATAGTAAATATTATGCAGTTTATGTCTCTGAATAGCTCATACTGTAGCAGCGCCTTGGCTCCAGCAAATGATTAATAACAAAACTGGTTCTTTAGTACACTTATTGCCCACATACACTCAGCTACCGGAATGATATAGCATTATGAGTTCTTATGACTAACCAGGGGCACAAAGCATTTCTTTTAGTATTTCTGTAGCTGTCTTAAGAGATCACAATGGATGCTGAGCACAAATTGAAAAAGCTGCAACATTCAAAAGATGAACAAAAAGTAAAATAGCCATTCTTTGGGCAGAGAAGCCTTTTCAGACCCAGATTATTCAAGATTTTTCCCGCTTTTGCTGGAGAGAGGTGTTGTGCACTTCAATTTGTTTCTTGAGACACATACTGAGGACATAGAACCAAATGATAGTTTTTTCTTACCGTGAAAACATCTGATTTATTGAAAAAGAAATCTACAAATGGTATTAAGGAAGCATTATCTCTTTATATAGTATGAAAATAGTGAACCAGGATGAATGGAAGATCTGTAATATGAAGTGTTGCACAATATGCAGGGAACAGAAGGAAGTTTATCCGTCATTACTGGGAGTCAATAAGAGCCAATTTTAAAATAGCTCTCCTTCTCTGTAGGCACCAAAATAAGCAGCCACCTCAGCTCCTTTGAAAGCCTGGCAATTAGTGCCATCATGGGAGCTGCTGGGCACTAGCCCATGTTGTGGGCTAGTTATTTGAAAATCTTGCCTATGCTCTTTTGAAAATCTTGGCCAAATCTCAAGGTCCTTATTTGCCTCCCAACCTGAAGCAAATACTCACCAGCAACTACACACCACACTACAGAAACACCAACCAAGGAACCAATCCCTGTAACAAAGCCCATTGCCTACTCTGTCCCCATATCTACTCTAGCGACACCATCAGAGGACCCAACCACATCAGCCACACCATCAAGGACTCATTCACTTGCACATCTACTAATGTGATATATGCCATCATGTGCCAGCAATGCCCCTCTGCCATGTACATTGGCCAAACCGGACAGTCTCTATGTAAAAGAATAAATGGACACAAATCAGACATCAGGAATGGTAACATACAAAAGCCAGTAGGAGAACACTTCAATCTCCCTGGACATTCTATAACAGATTTAAGAGTAGCCCTCCTTCAACAAAAAAACTTCAAAAACAGACTTCAAAGAGAAACGGCAGAACTTAAATTCATTTGCAAATTTAACACCATTAATTTGGGCTTGAATAGGGACTGGGAGTGGCTGGCTCACTACAAAAGCAATTTTCCCTCTCTTGGTATTGACACCTCATCATCAATTATTGGGAATGGACCACATCTAAGCTGACTGAATTGGCCCTGTCAACACTGGTTCTCCACTTGTGAGGTAACTCCCTTCTCTTCATGTGTCAGTATAATAATGCCTGCATCTGTAATTTTCACTCCATGCATCTGAAGAAGTGGTTTTTTTACCCACGAAAGCTTATGCCCAAATAAATTTGTTAATCTTTTAGGTGCCACCGGACTCCTCGTTGTTATTGTGGATACAGGCTAACACGGCTACCCCTCTGATACTAGACCTCAAATTGTAATTGTAAATGTTGGGTCACCATTGAGCGGGTATTTTTCCAGTAGGATCCCACAGGGATTGATTCTTGGCCCTATACTATTTAACATTTTTATTAATGGCCTGGATGAAAATATAAAATCATCATTGATAAAGTCTGAAGATGACACAAAAATCAGTGGAGTGGTGAATAACGAATAGGACAGGTCACTAAAAGAGAGTGATCTGGATTGCTTGGTAAACTGGGCATAAGCAAACAATGTGTTTTAATACAGCTAAATATAAATGTATATACGTAGGAACAAAGAATTTAGGCCATATTTACCTGATGGGGGACTCTATGGGTGACTCTGAAAAATATTTGGGATAATTAGCTTACCTGTGCTTCTAATGTCCTAGTGGCCAAAAGGGCTAATGTGATACGTGGGTGCAGAAACAGGGAAATCTCAAGTAGGAGTATAGAGATTATTTTACCTCTGTATTTGGCACTGGTCTGTCCACTGCTTGAATACTGTGTTCAGTTCTGGAGTCCACAGTTCAAGAAGGAGGTTGGTAAATTGGAGAAAGTTCTGAGAAGAGCCACAAAAATGATAGAAGTATTAGAAAACATGCCTTATAGTGATACATTCAAGGAGCTCAATCTATTTAGCTCAACAAAGAACAGGTTGAGAGGAGTGACTTGATTACAGTCTGTACGTACCTACATGGGGAACAAATATTTAATAATGGGCTCTTCAGTCTAGTGGTGAAGGGTATAACATGATCCAATAGCTGGAAGGTGAATCTAGACAAAATCAGACTGGAAAAAAGGTGCACATTTTTAACATGGAGAGTAATTAACCATTGGTATAACTTACCAAGAGTAGTGGTGGATTCTCCATCACTGGCAATTTTTAAATGAAGAGTGGATATTTTCCCAAAAGATATATTCTGGGAATTATTTTGGGGAGGTTCTCAAAACTGAAACTCAGATTCCTTCCATGGTTATGCATCTTGATTTCTCTAAGTGGGCCTAGCTCTGGTTTTAAACTGGAATTGTGTAGGGCTTTAGACTATATTATGTGTTAAAATCAGTGCTCAGAAAACAGATGGCAATCACCCATATGCAATATCAGCACTTCTCTGAAGCTACTGTCTCATTCTCCAGAATCTTGGGGTTGGGGTGGGAGTGGAGAGGGTTGTTTGTTTGTTTTTTGTTTAAGTAAATCTCTACCGCTTATGGTTATAAAGAAAACCTCAAAAAATGTGACAAAGTGTAACCAAAGCAGCTGACTCTGTAAAGTGCCTGGAACAATAGCTCTGACAGATATAAACTCTAAATGAAACAGAGGAGTTCAACACAACCTTGAATGAGCCAGAGCTACAGTTTTAAATGAATGACACTTACAGTCTTGCACTCTGCTCCAGTGTTTATCTTCGATAAGATCTATTATTCTTCCAGGTAAGATTTATTGTTATGCATCACCTAGTCAGCACTAGTTGAATCAGGGTGCTTTTATTACAGCAGAGGGGTGATTTCTTCACTCTGCAAATCAAACATTGAGATATCAGCCAAGTGCAGGATTCTGTGTGGTTCTTACTAGAACAGCTTCTTTGTAGAATGTTTGTTTTAAATGGCACATATGCAGTCCAGATGCAAAGTGAGATTCCTGGTGACCTCAATGGAAGCTTTACCTCTAGAAAGACTACTGTAATGAAGCCCAGAATTGACAGCAATTGCTTTCTTTGTGAGACATTAAGGAATAAATTCTGATGCTCCCTCCCCAATCAAAATGTCCCCACAGCTGCATAGGAATCTGACTACAGCAAAGCAGCGTGAAGCTGCAGTAATAACTGTAGAGGCTCTGCTGCCACTCCTCAGATTGAGTGGTATGTGCTTGCCTCTACATGTTCTAAAATTGAATAGAACTAAAATGGCCTGAAACGTCAAATCATGGAGTGGCATCTGAGAGTTAACATGCGATTTGCCATCTATCCAAACTTGATAGTAGAAAATTTAGAATAGAAAATTTAATCTAGTCATTAGTGAGGCCGCCTTGTATTTAAAGAGTATTTGTACCCTCTGCTCCGTGATTGTCAATCCAACCAGAGAGGGTGGGCCACAGGACATCAATTTTCTGCTATCACCAAGAGAGAAACCACCCACTGAAGGAGGAAAAAGGAGGAAGGGAGAGAGGTCAATGTATTGATTCTTAAGAGGGGGGAAAACAAGCTGAGGGAGTAGCTTTATGTACTATTGTCTCTCTCTGGGTCATCTAAAAAGTCTCCTTCCTGAGAACTAGATTCTGATCTCAGTTACACTAGAATAAATCTGGTATTGACATCAGTGATGTTATCTTGGATCAGGGCTGGCTCTGGCTTTTTTGCTGCCCTAGGCGGCAGGGGAGGGCGCCGAGCGCGGCAGGGAAGGGCAGGGGAGGGCGCCGAGCCTGGCCGCGGGCCCGCAATCCCTGACCTGCCGGAGCGCTGGGGGGAGGGCGGAGAGCCCAGCCGGGGCTCTCCACTCTCCCCGGCGGCCAGAGCGCCGGGGGGAGGGCGGAGAGCCCCCGGCGGCCAGAGCGTTGGGGGGAGGGTGGCGAGCCCGGCCGGGGCTCTCCGCTCTCCCTGGCGGCCAGAGCGCCGGGAGGAGGGCAGCGAGCCCGGCCGGGCCCCGCTCTCCCCGACCAGCCGGAGCGCCGGGGGGAGGGCGGCGAGCCCGGCCAGGGCCCCACTCTCCCCGACCGGCCGGAGCGCCGGGGGGAGGGCGGCGAGCCCGGCCGGGGCCCCGCCGCGCCGCCCTCCTCCAGGCGCCGCCCCAAGCACATGCTTGGTGGGCTGGTGCCTGGAGCCGGCCCTGTCCTGGATTCACACAAATATACTTAAGAGCAGAATCTGACCCCTGCTCCATTAAAGTGTCTGCAATCACCCAGTGATCTTCCTAACCAATATAACGAACACTAGAAGCCTAGATGTTAAAGTGCACTAGGCTTTCCCTGTCAGCAAGACCTTAGTTCAAAGGCGACTAACACTCACAGAGGGTATTAATTTTGGAGGATCTCATCCTTGTTATTCTAATAGATGTTAACCCACATCACAAAAACCCATCACATGATTTGGTACAAGTAGTATTCTCTGGTCAGGACAGGAGAAGGAATATTCGGAGAGGGATAATGCAAATCAGGATTGAAGTTATTGGCTCAAAGGTGTAGCCAATTGTTTAACTACACTAGCAGTTCATTCTTAAAAGTGTTCAGACACCAAATAACCAAACTTATCCAGCTTTATTGTCAAAAGACAAAACAGTACAACACAAAAAGGAGACATACAGATCTTCTTTCCAGGAAGCATATTCACACAGCATGTTAACCTTAAATAAAAGGTGTGCTTCCAAGATACGCAGTTCAGCTAGTAGTATTTATAGGATGAGTTTATAAAACTCTTTACACATCCCTAAAATTCAACCCACACATTTGTACCAGTTCCTTAATTTGTTGCTCTGTACCTTCCTTATCTATTACAGGTAGTGGTCCATGAAGGTACCTCTCCAGCTTGTACTCAACATGGGTGAACAGAATTGCAGGGAGAGCATAATAAATTCAGTTAACATAACTTTCAGTTAACATAACTTCCCAACACTTTTATTTATGTATATTTTAAAACCATGCACATAATACCTATTAATGTGGTATATACTACACCTAAGATATATGAACTGTCAAAAATGTGTGAGGAAGTTGGCATATTCCTTGCCTGCATGTCACATTTTCCATGAGAAAATTCAACATTTTTAAATTTTATAAAATATTGTTTTGTTTGAGGAAACATTATGTGCTCTACAGAGTTAAGCTTCATCAGAGAAAGTTGCCGCTCATCCTGCAGCGCACTGTTCAGTGCCACACTTCATGTTGTCGCTCACAGACTCTCTCTCACCAAGACAAGAACCAGAGAGTGATTCAGTAAAAGGAAAGGAAGAATGGCCTAGTGGTTAGGGTCATAGCCTTCTGTTTGGGAGTCCTGAGTTCAATTTCCTCTTCTGCTATAGACTGTGTGTGTGAGACCTTGGGCAAGTAGCTTAGGACCAGATTTTCAAAGATATTTAGCTGTCTAACTTGCAGGTGCTTTTGAAATCCCACTAGGTGCCTATCTGCACCTTTAGGCACGTAAATACCTTTGAAAATCTGGCCCATAGACTGTATCTCAGTTCCCCATCTGTAAAACAAGGATAATAGAAGTTCCCTTCTATACAGTGGTGTGAAAATAAAGCCATTGAAGGTTGTGAGGTGCTCCGATACTATGCTAATGGGGGCCAGAAAAGATCCAAAACACATAAAATACAGCCAGGCTACATTACATTTTTCAATGTTAGCTACATAACTACGTTATCCTGAAACCTACCTCAATCATCACCGAAGTAATACACCATAGCAGCATTTTATCCTTCTTATGCACTCAGTATCTTACATTTTATGCCCCCCTTTCAGCTCACCTTCCTAAAAAAGTTAGGATTTTTTAAATGTTTACTTACCATAGACAAAAGCTGGAACTTCAGATCACAAGGGAGCCAACATATTTGTATTTAAAAACAACAAACACCATGGGTCTTATCCTATTCCCACTAAACTTAGCAGGAGCTGTGTCATTGACTTCCTTTTTTAGCAGGATCAGAGAAACAGAAAAGATAAATTGTATGTATAATATTGTAAAGACTCACAGCAAAGAGTGCAATTCAGCTGTGCATGCAGGGCATTAATTTCATTACTAGAGAGTTTATGTTTCATTTACAGCTGTGATTTCTTTTACTTTCTCTTCCTCTTTCAAGTTCAAAATACCTTCATTTTCTGCTTTCCTTCTGTGCATTATTCTAAGCCAATGAAACAGATTTTTTTTAAAGTATGGTAAAGAGAAATGTGGGTGGGTGGGGGAGGGTGTTGGAATTACCTGATTTTGATGGCACATTCAGGATTGTTTAATGAGCCTGTAACTGAGTTAGGTGTATCTTGTGCCCTTAATATCTTTTACTTTTACTGAAGTAAACTGTTCCTGGAGGCATTTGAATACTGGGAATCTGAAGATGCAAGCAACTGCTAATGTTTTGAATTTATTATTTGCTAGAGAGAGTTCTCTAGAATGCCTCTGAGCATGAGTAAAAAAATTCCAGCTATTCATTCATGCTTCTTTCTTTTTGACTCTTTTTCCGGAACAAACTACTGCCTTTTTTCTCTTGCTAGTAAGCTCCATTACTGTAGTTTTGCTGAAAGACCACATTTGTGCTTCGACATGGGGTTCTTGTACTGAGATTAAGCAATACCTTTTGACTTCAAAATTCAAGTTCTCTATTTAGTACATTTGAAAACTTCATTCTTTCAAGAAACTGATTGCAGAGCAGAAAGCATAGTACAGGATTTAGTTTGTAACTCATGCTTGATGGAATAAAGTGAGCTAATGTATTGCTTTATATCAATAGAAGGACTCCATGTCCACTCATAAATTCAAGTTATTTCATTCACTGCACACTATCCACTTGTACACAGAGCTAGCAGGAGTGACATGGAAATAATATGTAAACTAGTTTGTAATTAAGGACTACATGGTAAAGCATATGCATGGTAGGAAAAGTCAAGGTGCGCAGATTACCATAATTTTACTGACTTTTGAGTATTTAACTGTGCAATCTTAATGACCTCTTACCATAGTTATTAGCTTTAATGGAGCACGTGTATTATATTTGAACCCTATTTCTTCATAAAAGGACTCTGCTAAAAATGTAAAGTTTGAAAACTAAAAAAAAAAAATGTGAAAAATGCTTTTCTCTGTGCTCAATATTATTTTATGGTATTTTCTTTTGTGAAGGCTCACTATACTAATAATATATAGTTTCACTGCTCTATCCTAACAGTCCATTAGTGGCTATTAATCTAAAATTCTTGGACTGATAAGTAACCTATTTAAAGAAATGTGGGAGTTGTTGGGGGTTTTTCTTTAGGTTTCTTGTGCCATTTTTGTGTTGACTGTAATGCTCTTGAAAGTGAGGGACTGATACCATGCTCTAAAGCCAAGCCCACTGTGAACAGACACTGTATATATTGCTTCCCTGCTCAACTGAAGATGTTTGTCCTATTGCATTTTTGGCCCCCTTCGTGCTGCTGCATCCATGTTGGCAGAGCCCTGTATTTCTGCAGAGCCCACAGAAGTCAATGGGCCTCCAAATAGGCCTGTCCTCATGCAGTGTCCACCCTGGCCTGCCGCAGCTTTGCTATTTCATAACTTAGGCCTCTCATGAGCATGGAAAACCAATTGGGTGGAATTGGTAGTTTTGGAAGAAGCACACAAAGTGGACCAAATTCACTGCACTTATGATAATAACAAGTAAAACAATCTGTGTTTGAATGGAATTGGATATACATTTTGCATTGAGAGTTGGAGGCCATTTAAAAAACAATAACAGGTATCTTATCAAACCCTGCCTATGAGATCCATGGGGCACTTAATGAGATGTCCGTGTTTGTGTATAACAATGTGTTATATTATGATTATTAGTTTATTTGTGTTATGGCAGCACCTACAGACCACAACTGAGACTGAACAACTCCTAGCACAATGACATCCCAAACACATAAGAGACAGTCTGTACCCCAAAGAGCATATAGGGAAAGTAGACAAGACAGTCAAAGGATGGGAAGGTAAACAGAGGTGAAGTGAGTTGCCCAAGATCACAGATCAGATCAGAGCTGGGAATAGAATTTAGGTCACCTGACTAGTAATCCACTGCCTTATCCAGTAGTCCATGCTGCCGTCCCATGGCCACATATATAATCCACAATAGGTAACTAAAATATACCCCGACTCCTGAGTATTTAAAATATTTTAAATCTTAAATGCAATGATTGCACCTGCAAAAATATCTACAAATCTTATTTGTTTCTGCATATAGAACTTGGATGCACCATTGCTCAATTTGTTTGCCAAAATGACCATTTGCAAGGATGTTAGAGAGACAAGGCGTGTGAGGTAATATCTTTCATGGGACCAACTTCTGTTGGTGAGAGACAAGCTTTCAAGCTTAGACAGAGCTCTTCATTCGCAGGAGCACAAATGCATATTTTTTCATGTACATTATTACAGTTTGGGAAGAAATCCTCTTTTGCACAACATGTTTGAAATGGGGCTATAATCTAATTGTACTCAAAACAACGTAAAAGTGCACAGCTCTACTTGATGTCAGTAGAGCTACTTACCGCCTTAAAGTTAAGCACACACTTAAGTGCTTTGCTGTATCAGGACCTAGAACCCTAAGTGAGGGGGAGGGATAGCTCAGTGGTTTGAGCATTGGCTTGCTAAACCCAGCGTTGTGAGTTCAATCCTTGAGGGGGCCACTTAGAGATTTGAAGCAAAAATCAGTACTTGGTCCTGCTAGTGAAGGCAGGGGGCTGGACTTGATGACCTTTCAAGGCCCCTTCCAGTTCTAGGAGATAGGATATCTCCATTAATTTAATTTATTTAAATCCCATCCCAAGAAGATCACCCAGTTGAAATTACATTGCTATAAAAATTGTCAGAATTTAACATACTGCAGACTCTTGTGACAGTCCAAAGTTGGGTCTTTTGTGTTTAGCTTTAAACCTGAAATATTTAGAGCTAGTGTCTGATTTGAATTTAGAGCCTTTGCTAATGCTCTGTCCAATCACTTTGATACCTACAAATCAGCTATTTCTGAGATTTCCCATAACCTTTCCTTTTTGCTGACCTCTCAGATTTTCCACCATTTCTGACTGCTGTTCAGTGATACTGTCCCCCAGCACCTTCCCTACATAAGGTGTTAATATAAAGGTCTCTGAAGTGATCTTACACTCTAACTTCGAAAGAACACATGAGAAATAAGACATGTTTGTTTGGTGCACATCTGTAAAAGAGAATAGGATGATTGTGTAGCTCTGCTCTTTGAATGTTCTCTCAGTTTCCTGGCCATTTCTATTTCTTCCTAGTTACTGCCTCAGCATCCTAGGAGGAAGTGGTGTAAGGCACAGCAGGAATACACTCTCATGACAACAATCACAAGTATATTAATGTAACATGGTTTTAGTAAAAAAAAAAAAGACCAAAAGCTGTGGAGCTGCCTGTCAGCATTGAAAAACAGTTGATCTGTCGTTTAGTATAGTCCAAGGCATTGGGAATCAATGTTTTACAAAGCAAGCACTCCTCGCAGTTCTAACTAGGGATGTTTTTGGCTTAAACATCAGACATATTGTTATCATACGTTTCCACTATGGGGCAGGGAGAACTTTGGATGTCAAAAAGAAAAATGTCCCATCTAATGAAGAGCTATTGCATTTCGCTTCCTTGACTGATTGCCCCTTCTTGCTTATATGCCAGAGCAGCTTTACAACCAGAGCGGTTCTACATATGACTTTCAAATCAAGGACGTTTTCATTTGGAGCCCAATCAATTATTTCATATTCACCTCATAATGCTATATCTTCAGTCTGGCGAAGAAAAGCAACATGCTGACAAAAGTAATTTGAAATGGAGCATAATGATTAGATTTTAAATGGTTCTTTTTTAAGGCGGACATGGGTTATATTTTACTGTAAGTGGGCATTACAGTAGGGATAACTTGCAACATAAACTGTCCCATCTTTCAAAAATGGTAGCTAAACAACTGGTGACAATAAGCTTTACTTACAATCTCAGGTTACTTTGCAATTTTTATTTTTATTTTTTTGCACAATAACTTCAGCTTTTTAGGCTTTGTAGTTATAATGCAATACTGAAAAAAATAATGTTGCATGAGGTTAATAGACCTTCTGTAGTAAAGAGTTGCTTAGGATTCCATGTTAAAATGGGACAATCACTAATTCGATACGCTATTTCCAAATTCAAAGAGTCTTTCTACACTTTTTATTGTAGTATCTGTCACATTCAACTCCTTTTGTATGTAGCATTCAAACTCAGTATAAAAATCTACCAGTACAGCTTGTTCCATGCATGGGGATTCCGCTGGTCTGGCAGGAATGTAGACAATCGTACTCAAAACTGAACTTCCAGTTAAGAAGGCTTTCATATCTACACATTACAGCCCCACTGCTCATGGGTTCACAGTGAGGTGAGAAGGCACAGGAATCTCCTACCTTGTGCTACTGTTCCCACAAAGAGACAGCCATAATACGGCTGAAAGTGCTCCACATCACAAAGTGGCTGTGGTGGGGAATTGCTAGTACTGCCAGCAGTATATGTTACCCAACATGAGTGAAGTCTGTCCATGCAGAGAGGGTATGGTCATAGCTCCACTCAGTTGTGCACTACCGAGCAAGACAATGCAGGCTACATGGTTCTACACATGAAACAACTATTGTTCAACCCTGCCCTCCCCCTGCTTTATAAGGGCATATTAGGCTCTTTAAAAATATTTTGTTTCTATTTAATAGCCCAAACTAATAACTGGTGGGGAAGGATCACATGACTCGAGAGGATTTAGCATTTCCAACCTCCTGCTTTTAATTGAATTGTCTTTGCAGTCTGAAGGGTGGCGTTATGTCTCTGAATCATCCAGATGTCTCCCACTGGCTTTGAAACATGTGGGTCAGACAGGCAATAAAGATGCAAAAGAGAGACTTCTATAACATGCACAGGTACCAACTTTGTTAATTTTTGCCTCTTACATTTGAAGTTCTAGCAATCAGCTGTGAAGTAAAACCAGATGTGTGTCAGGCAGGGTAAACTTAGTTTCTAGGTCAGAAGTACAAGAAGGTCCATTGCCCTCTTACTCTTCCTTTAGCCGTCTCTTTCCCTTTTCAAATTTGATTAATAGGTACCTAAGATACTCTGTTAATATCCTATCTCTAAATTTCAGTAAGAACCTGCATAACTGGGGCAGCTCAGCTGCATTCCTTGAGGCTCCCTAGAATTCTCTTTGTCTAACAGAATATGAAATATGTAGTAGTGCAAACTCCAGATTGGTTTGGTTTTGCTCATTGGCAGTTGGTTTCTCCATTCTTCCCTTTGATAGCCTTAAGTTTGTAGACTATACTGAGCAGCAGTACCAGAAAAGGTCCTTAGCAAAGTTTCTGCTTATCTCAATGCTCTGTGGGATTTTACACACACACACACACACACACACACACACCCATCAGAGGGCTAAAAAAAGGGTGGGATGGAGTATAGTAGGACCAGTGATGTGGAGCCTTGGTTTTTTGTTTTCACAGGGGCTGTGCATGTGTACTGCCAATATGCTGTGCTCAAAATAATGAGATGTCATTACTTTTAAACCAATTTTTAAAAGAAAATCTGGGGTCATCTTATTTATTTTCTGGGTTTTGTGCCTTCAGGGTTTGCCTCTTCCAGCTTTATCAGCAATGCTGAAGGCTAGAAACTTAGCTTCATTTATTTATTTAATGTGCTATTCGTATCTAAGCATGTGACTCCAGAAAAACACCAAATAATTGTGGTTAAAATAATGAAAGGTAGCGAAGTTCTTTCAGTAACATATAAGACCTTTAAGAGAGATCTGTTGAATATTACTGGCATTTCCCCCAATGTGAGACATCTTAAACACCTCTATGCAATTGGAGTAGTGACTTCACTATAAATACTTAGATATGTTGTAGGAGGCAGTATGGCCTGCACTGGGACTCAGGAGACCTGAATTCTAGTCCCAGCTCACTCAGTGCCCTGCTGGATGACCCTGGGCAAGTTACTTCACCTCCCCATGCCTCAGTTTCCCCATCAGTAAAATAGGAATAATGATACTGACCTGCTTTATAAGGTGCTTTGAGCTCTACTGATTAAAATAACTAGATATTTTATTATAAGAGATAGGTATTGTTATTAAGATTTGCATATTTTTATAACTTCAACCTCCCTTAATAACAATGCATTTAAGAGGGAAGGGAGAAGATGTTTTTCTTAAGGTTATTCCTTGATCTAGGTTGAACTCTACTTTAGCAGTGCAGCATTTTAAAATAACTAATGAGTAGAGAAGTTCATTGGTGATTCCTGTATTGCTATTAATTAGGGCTATCAAGTGATTAAAAAATTAATCGCGATTAATTGCATGATTAAAAATATATGGCAGAATGTGGATAAAACAGAGCAGGAGACATACAATTCTGTCCCAAGGAGTTCAGTCACAAATTTAATTAACACATTGTTTTTTTAATGAGCGTCATCAGCATTGAAATATGTCCTCTGGAATGGTGGCCGAAGCATGAGGGGGCATACGAATGTTTAGCGTACCTAGCATGTAAATACCTTGCAATGCCGGCTACAAAAGTGCCATGTAAATGCCTGTGCTCACTTTTTGGTGACATTGTAAATAAGAAGAGGGCAGCATTATCTCCTGCAAATGTAAACAAACTTGTTTTTCTTAGCGATTGGCTAAACAAGAAGAAGGCTCTGAAGTTTTACATTGTTTTCTTTTTGAGTGCAGTTATGTAACAAAAAATCTACATTTGTAGTTGCATTTTCACAACAAAGAGATTGCACTACAGTAGTTGAGGTGAATTGAAAAATACTATTTTTTATCATTTTTACAGTGCAAATATTTGTAATAAAAATACTATGCACTTTGATTTAAATTACAACACAGAATACAATATATATGAAAATTTATAAAAACATCCAAAATATTTAATACATTTCAATTGGTATTCTATTGTTTAACAGTGCGATTAAAACTGCGATGAATCACAATTAATTTTTTTGAATTATTAGCGTGAGTTAACTGTGATTAATCGACAGCCCTACTTTTAACGTAAATATGAATACCCTACTTCTTATCTGTTCAAGGAATACATTATCACAAGTTTATTTAAAAAGTAGAGAGATCTTCCTTACTCTTACACAGACTAAAACTTGGGCTCGCACCCAATTTCAGTGCAGTACTGGGGAGGGAGGAATGTACTATTAATGTTCCTGTCCTTTTGGAGGAGACACAAGTCCAGTCTGTCTCTGGCACTCACCTATATTGCACAGACTGTATATACCAAAAGGCAGAAATCAAAAACACTCCATGTTGCAGTGTGGAAGAAAGTTAATCTTTTTTTGAGAACTTTTAACTTTTTTACTTCCTGACTTTTATGTATTTAAATTACACTGGTCTACAATTTTTGAGAAGTCGTCTGCTTCAGAGATAAAATGTGCTATTTATTATGTATTTTGATGTGCTGAATTCAAATATGACAATTAAAACAACTGGTTGGCTACTGTTTCTAAGATATTTAAGTTTTTACATTTTATGTCTATGTATATTGTGTAGATAGTAGAGTTTTAATCTTAAATTGTAAACCTAGGTCTTTTCATGTGTTTATGGTTGCTTTACATGATAATATTTCACCTGTCCTGTTTATGTAACACTTTAAAAATCAGCAAAAGGGTTATATAAATAAAATTTATTATGAAACAAAAGGCAAAAAACTATTATGTACATAGTTTAGTCCTATTCAGTGCCTACTCGGCGCTTCTTGGCTTGTCTCTTGTATTCATTAAATGGAGCATCTCTTGTCACTGTCCAGCAATAGTCTGCAAGCATTGATGGGCTCCATTTGCCCTGATAGCATTTCTCCATTGTTGCAATGTCCTGGTGAAATCGCTCACCGTGCTCGTCGCTCACTGCTCCGCAGTTCGGTGGAAAAAAATCTAGATGAGAGTGCAAAAAAATGTATCTTTAGTGACATGTTGCAACCAAGGCTTTTGTATGCCTTGAGGAGGTTTTCCACCAACAACCTGTAGTTGTCTGCCTTGTTGTTTCCGAGAAAATTTATTGTCACTAACTGGAAGGCCTTCCATGCCGTCTTTTCCTTGCCACGCAGTGCGTGGTCAAATGCATCATCTCGAAGAAGTTCACGAATCTGAGGACCAACAAAGACACCTTCCTTTATCTTAGCTTCACTTAACCTTGGAAATTTTCCACGGAGGTACTTGAAAGCTGCTTGTGTTTTGTCAACGGCCTTGACAAAGTTCTTCATCAGACCCAGCTTGATGTGTAAGGGTGGTAACAAAATCTTCCTTGATTCAACAAGTGGTGGATGCTGAACACTTTTCCTCCCAGGCTCCAATGACTGTCGGAGTGGCCAATCTTTCTTGATGTAGTGGGAATCTCTTGCACGACTATCCCATTCACAGAGAAAACAGCAGTACTTTGTGTATCCAGTCTGCAGACCAAGCAAGAGAGCAACAACCTTCAAATCGCCACAAACCTGCCACTGATGTTGGTCATAGTTTATGCACCTCAAAAGTTGTTTCATGTTGTCATAGGTTTCCTTCATATGGACTGCATGACCAACTGGAATTGATGGCAAAACATTGCCATTATGCAGTAAAACAGCTTTAAGACTCATCTTCGATGAATCAATGAACAGTCTCCACTCATCTGGATCGTGAACGATGTTGAGGGCTGCCATCACACCATCGATGTTGTTGCAGGCTACAAGATCACCTTCCATGAAGAAGAATGGGACAAGATCCTTTTGACGGTCACGGAACATGGAAACCCTAACATCACCTGTCAGGAGATTCCACTGCTGTAGTCTGGAGCCCAACAGCTCTGCCTTACTCTTGGGTAGTTCCAAATCCCTGACAAGATCATTCAGTTCACCTTGTGTTATGAGGTGTGGTTCAGAGGAGGAGGATGGGAGAAAATGTGGGTCCTGTGACATTGATGGTTCAGGACCAGAAGTTTCATCCTCTTCCTCTTCCTCGTCTGACTCAAGTGAGAATGATTCTGGTGCATCAGAAACCGGCAGTCCTTCTCCGTGGGGTACTGGGCGTATAGCTGATGGAATGTTTGGATAATGCACAGTCCACTTTTTCTTCTTTGACACAGCTTTCCCAACTGGAGGCACCATGCAGAAGTAACAATTGCTGGTATGATCTGTTGGCTCTCTCCAAATCATTGGCACTGCAAAAGGCATAGATTTCCTTTTCCTGTTCAACTACTGGCGAAGATTTGTTGCACAAGTGTTGCAGCATATGTGTGGGGCCCACCTCTTGTCCTGATCTCCAATTTTGCAGCCAAAATAAAGGTGATAGGCTTTCTTAACCATAGTGGTTATACTGTGCTTTTGTGATGCCAAAGTCACTTCACCACAAACATAGCAGAAGTTATCTGCACTGTTCACACAAGTACGAGGCATCTCTGCTCACTTTGGCTAAACAGAAATGTGTCCCTTTGCAAAATCAAACACTGACAAATAAGAGAGCACGACACTGTATGATTTCTAGAGCTGATATAGGGCAATTTGTTCAGCAGAGTGATGTAAGCTTCATTATGATTGCATCATCCATGACTTCTAGGAATAACATGATGCAATTCATATCATGTATGACGCAATACCAGCTTCAGATTGCATC
Source organism: Emys orbicularis (assembly GCF_028017835.1). NCBI lineage: Eukaryota > Metazoa > Chordata > Testudines > Emydidae > Emys > Emys orbicularis. The sequence goes on from NC_088684.1 coordinate 197,659,140, forward strand.
ATTCATTGTTTTGCCTAAAAAGCAAGTACTGTCCAACCCAGTCATAGATTTATTCATAGATCCAGTCAAAGATGTATTTTAGTCATTTCTGGTTTAAATTGAGATCCCTTCCCTTTATAACTCACTTATCCTCCGCCATTCCCAAGTCAAGGGTCGTATATACTGACCCAATAGCATATCTTGAAAACTAGAGCCAATCAACAATTTTAAGCATCATTTTCATTCTCAGTGACCCAGAATTAGTAAAGTTTGACTACATTTATTTCAGAAGCATTTTGGCTGTAGAGCAGTGTTATCTGTCTTATTAAGCACTTTATCTCACAAGGCACTGAGTGCTTCTGAGACATGCTGAGCATCTGCAACTCACCTTGACTTTTACAGGAATTTTGTGGGTGTGGCTCCTTACAGGACTGGGAACTAAATAAAGGGATGTTAATTCCTTTTGGAGTTTGTCTTTTATAGACAAATAAGTGGCAAGGGGAATCCGAGACAGAAATGAAAGCCACCTAACTACAGTATCTGATTTTGACAAGTTGTACTGGTTGTTACACTCCCCTGAGGGGTATAAACCAGCACTCAGTATGAACACATCAACTAGATCGCAGCAAGGGAAGTGGAAAGCTAATGGGGCCTTGATAAGCCTACTCAAAGAGGAATATGATCAAGACAATCTGAATTTCTAGGTAGAATATGGGTTACGTCACAACCGAACACAGATTCACTTACTCGAGCTGACTGAGTTTTCATTCAAACTTTCTGGTGAAAAAGAGTATTTTTATCAAAGTAAATTTCAGCAGGAAATTGTTGGTTTTTTGACAAATTTCTTTTCTTAAAAACAAAACAACCCCCCCCAAAAAGAAAAAAAAATGGAAACTTCCCCCCCCCCAAATATATGTTGTGGGCTTTGTATTGAAAACTTTTGGCCTGTCAAGTGAGAATTTTCAGTAAAAGTAAAATCTTTTGCCCAAATGGCTGAAATTTCTCTTTTTGATGGCTGAAAATGTCAGATTGGTTTTCAGTTTCCAGAAATATCAAGAAAGTCACTCTTGTGAACAATTTTCATGGGAGGGTAAATTCTAACCAGCTCTAGTATCTACAATTGAAAAATTGTTTCCTGATTGTCCTAAAGAGGATGCCATAACAAGGTGACATTAGCTTTGCATGTTAATCCAACCTGTACAAACTATACTGAGACAAAACACGGGGTTGAAAATAGACTGAGAACATATTTTCATTGGGGGAGGGTCACAGAGAGAGTGAAGACATGGATAAGGTTAAAATACAAGAAACACTGGACTATGAATAGTGAACTGGTCAACCAACACAAAGTCTACTTACTGTTTTTCCCCATACTGCCTGCCTGTGTCAGAGAGTGCATAGGAAAGCAGCTTTTTGCCATTTTGGTAAACAAACCTCTGGGAGATATGAACAGAGTGACAGAATACAAGAGACTTCATAGGAAGGTAGCAGCAGCCAGGGCCGGCTCCAGGCACCAGCTCAGCAAGCAGGTGCTTGGGGCGGCCAAGGGGAAGGGGCAGCATGTCGGGCTATTCGGCGGCTCTTCGGCAGAGGGTCCCTCGGTCCCTCCTGGAGGGAAGGACCTGCCGCCGAAGTGCCGCCGAAGAAAGCGGCGCGGTGGAGCTACCGCCGATCGCGATCGCGGCTTTTTTTTTTTTCCGCTGCTTTGAGCGGCAAAAACCCTGGAGCCGGCCCTGGCAGCAGCAGCAGATCCAGTGCATGAAGAGGACAAAATAAGTATTTTAGGGAAAATGTGGACAAATTAGAGTGAGTCCAGAGGAGAGCAACAAAAATGATGAAAAGGTTTAGAAAACCTGACCTAGAGGAAAGGTTAGGAAAAACTGGGATGTTTAGCCCAGAAAGAAGACTAAGGGAGGACTGGATAAAACTACAAATTTGTTAAGGGCTGTTCTAAAGAGGACAGTGTTCAATTGTTCTCCATGTGCACTGGAGGCAGGACAAGTAGTAATGGACTAATCTGTAGTAATGGAAATTTAGGTTACATATTAGGAAATCCTTTCTAACTATAAGGATAGTTAAGCAGGGGAATAGGCTTCCAAAGGAGGTTGTGGAATCCCTGGCACTGGAAGTTTATATGTGCAGGCTGGACAAACCTGTCGGGATGATCTAGGCCAGTGGCTTTCAACATTTTTTTCATTTGCGGACTTGTAAAAAAATTTGAATGGAGGTGAAGACCCCTTTAGACATAGTCTGCAGAACCCCAGGAGTCTAAATCTCTGGTTTTCAACCTGTGATCTGCAGTCATACTTGGTGCTGCCTCAGCACAGAGGGCTAGTCTTGATAACCTCTCGAGGTTGCTTTCAGCCCTACATTTCTGTAATTCTAAGAGTGACCACATTGCTGGCATCATGTTTCAAGGATACAGTCAGTTCCGGAAATATGAAAACCAGACCATGATATCAGTATATAACATATCAAACCATTACATGGCCAGTGTGTATTTATATGCCAACATGGAAGCAGCTTTATAGGGCTCTATTGTGCATTTTGGATACAAATACGTGGCAAGATAAATGGAAGGCAGTTTTAATTGTGATGAATTAGTTCCTATTTATTTTTCAAAGATTTAAACAAGCCAGGCTATGATGTCACCTGGTAACCTTCTGGTATACTGCAAATGCCACCTATGCTGGTGAGCATTAGCGGGGGACTGAGGTATTTAGGGATGGAATTTCTGTTTGGGGGGGGGGGGGGATATGGTGTGAACTGGACGTTTTAATTCACAGTATGTCTGATTGATGACTGCTGATTAGAATGATATGTGGTTAGAAATTGGGAAAATGAGAAGTGCTTCTGTTCCTTTGATTGTGTGACTTGACTTAATTACCATATTTTAAAATTTAAGAACATTTACTTTCTGGATGGGCATTCTTTGGTACTGAGTTTTAAATTAAACCAATGTGAAGCATCTGTGCATAAGGAGGAATGGAACATATTGCTTTTCCTTACTAAAGAATAGATATATTTGAGTAGAAACTCCTTAATCAAGAGGGCTTGGAAGATCCAAATTTGTCTCAATTAAGCAGTTGTCCCATTTAAACAAAATGTATCTAAATATTACTTAATATTATTTATAACTACATATCTTTGCAACTGAACTCATTCTATTAAAGTATTTGTTGTGACCTTTAACCATTATATTAACACCTCTAATTATAATTCACAGATCAATTTCTTGGTTGCTAGTGTGTGAGACAGTCATACAGCAGTAGCCTGGAGAAATTTCTGACCTTTAAGTGCCATATTAACACCTATGATTGGAATTAAAAGGGCAGTTAGGTTGAATATCATCCCAGCAAAGCAATCTGATCAATTATGATGATACCATTAAAGCTAGAGAACATGCATTCAACTTGAAAGGGGGAAAAATGGGTGCTGGAGATTTGTCCCAGTTAAGTGGCATTCCCAATGATCTGCAATCCGTTTGACTTTGACAATTGTGAAAAATAAACCATTCCATTTTCTGTTGCTTGAATAAATAAATCACAAACTTTAGAACAATAACTAAATATTTTAGCAATGATGAAGTTGTTTCTAACTTCAGTCTCCAGGATGTCACGAGTCAATGGCTGTGATAAATTAGCTAATTCAGATTCAGGAGCCTCTGAACATGACTGTCAACCCTGTGCCATCAAAGTCTGTTATCCTAGTATTTATCTTGGTTCATCGGCATCTACTTTATTAATCAGGGACAAATAAAAGATTGGATTGCAGGCAGTTTAACAGGGAAACAACAAGAAGTAGAGTGAAAATAGTTTTCAGAGATTTTGTAGCTTTCAAGTTCGGTCTGAATCCTGTCTACTGTAAAGTGTTAGTCTCTGAAGATGTCTATGCTAGTGCTGCAGGAGTCTTTTCTATACTAGGATTCCCACATTGATTGGAATGTTCTTTGTAAAGGTCTCCAATGTAGACAAGGTTGGAGGAACTACATGCATGAGGCTAGATAAAAGCATCTATTTCCTTACAACTCACTAAACCATTGAACGTGGTCAGCTGCTCAAGGAACCATATAATGGTTACACAGCATGTTTAATCAGCTGTTACATTATCCTTGCTTAGTCATTTTCCTCATGTATAGGTCTAGGTATAAAAAGAGGATTTCTACATATTGTTTGAGATGGTTTTCCTAGTCTCCAGCAAAAATTCAGTTTATTCATGAAGCGTGAACACATGTGTGGGGATCACCGCACATAGCTATGCTTCAAGTTTTCTCTTGGATCTCAAGGTTTTATGGGTGGACTCATCACTTGGATTCCTTGTGCTTTAAGCCAGATGTAATGGATTATGGCAGAAGGCCATCATATCAAAACAACTCCTATACAAATTCCTACAAAAGGGATTTTAGGAAGTGCACATTCTACTTCAACAACCGGACAAGCAAGCCTGGATCACTTTTTTTCAGAACCTCAAGATAAGTGATTTGTGCTTCCATCTTTTCCATATGCTTTTGGAATAATGAGTCCAATTTATAGAACAGGTTGTCTTAATAGCCTAAAGATCTTTGTCAATTCGCTGTTGTAAAGATTTATTACTCCTATGGAAGTTTGCACTATTGCTGTCTTCAAGCCCTGTTGCAATACTTATTGCCATTCCTCATGGAAGTGGTTCTGAGGAGGAGAAGGGAGACACTCTCAGAAATTTTTCAGGATATTTTATGGAACTTCAGGATTTTCACACAGGCATTTTCCCTGCAGAAGCTATGGTATATTCCAGCATGCTGTCATTCTGCAGATTTGCTACAGATCTCAGAAAAAGAGATTAATGTGCAGGAACAGAGCAAAGTCAGTTTACAGTGGCTTCAGATCATGCCACATGATGACCCCTGCAACATCAGTGACATTTTTGGACTATTTATGATTTAAATAAGACAGGTCACAGAGGACATGTTACATGGTTCTATTTAACATACCTCTAGGTGCAGTTCTAGAAAGCCCCCATGAACGTACCCTGGTTGAACCCAAAGGTTATTCCCTTAATGACTTTTAACTATAGAAAAGCCAGGTTCTTTCAACTCTGAGCCCTTCTACATGTGTTTGTCAGAACCTGATTGTGTGGTCCTGCAAAAGAGAACTGATTTTTAAATACAGGTGGGAAGAGTACACAGTTCTAGTTACCATCCACTGGTAGCAGCTTCCGCAGTGGCACTGCATAAATGTAGTTGATTAAAACTCTCAAACACATGTGAGAGTTGAGTGAAAACTGAGTGTACAAAGGTCCTGTTAAATTAAATTCACCTCCTATCTGCTTTGCAGGTGTTCCTATCTGCTACAGAAATGCAGATCAGCAGCAGGCAACTCACAGTAACTTTGAACTCTAGCCTGCAGGCTCTGCTCACTAAAGCTCAAAGTTACTGTGAATTTCTTGCTGCCATTCCACATTTCTGTAGTAGAGGAACACGTGTGATGCAGACAGAAGTTAAAAATTAATCAAACCTTCCTGCAGTATACTTGGAGTTCCTCTACTTCACTAGATAACTCCATAGTCACATCCATCCTGAATTGTCAATCGGAGGAACTCCTCTGCAATCGTCATAGCTACAGACCACACATTAGGTCCAGCTTGGTAGTAGTAATGTGCATGGAGTAAGGGTAGAAGTAATTTTGGACACTAAATTTATAATTAAAATACAGCAAAGATATGTTGTGGGCCAGATCCTGGGCTGATATAAATCTACTACCTTTAAACAAGAATCTTCATTATTTGCATAGCACAGTCTTCCATGTAGTTAGCAATACAGTGGGGGGATGTGCAAATCCCCAACTTCGTTAGGGCAGCTTTGTGTCACTCCAGGTCCTTACCAGGCTCCCAAAGGATTTTCTCTACATAAGGGGATCCAGTATACATTTGCTATAGTGACTCCTGTCTCTCCCTGCCTTTGCTGCCAGTACTCAAGGAAGGACCAAGGAATATGAACAGGACCTCCTCATGCCCAGATGATGCCAGGCTGCTTAAAAAAACCATTTGGGGCTATAGATTTCATGGAGTCTGCACACCACTCTAATTTATGTGAGAGATACCAGCTAGCAAAGATTAGGGGAGAGCAAAGGGAATCTTTGTTCAAGGGCTTCTCAGGATCTGGCATAGGGACCTCTACATTAAATTACACTTGTACAACAACTTCCATTCATTTAATTAATGGGAAAAGTACTTAATTAAGTTAACAAAAAAAAGTTTACCAAAATGCAGATATTTAAGAAAAGTTCCAGAGGTCGAGTAAACTTCATCCCATGTATTCCTTGTTATAACTGAAAGTTGTCTTGCACTCTATCTATAGTGTTTGCTTCCACAAATGCTATAATACTGTAAACTTACTCTCAAGTTCACCTAACACCAATTAAAAAGAGTAAATAAGTTAAAGATGACCAAAAACCTAGCAACAGTAAACTTAGTTTCACACTTACCAATTCATATTAAGACATCTTAAAATTCTATTTGGGTAGTTTATTGCCAGTTTAAGAAAAAGTTCTCTGAACAGTGCAGTGGACTTGAAATATCATTTCTTATTCTGATTTGTCATTCAACCATAATGGGTTTTATAAGCTCATAAGTTATGAAGACTTGTGATCTATTATGGATGCATTACAAGGTGGAAACCAAAATTAGATCTGTAAAGATTTCTGACTTCCATCCTATTTGTATCTCTTTCTTTTGGGCTAGTGCCATTTGGAGAACTCACTTCTAAATGCTAATATGGTGTAAGGAGAAATGACCATTTCAGAAGCTTTTTTGGAGTTCCCGAATAAGAAGGTTCTTACTCACATGTGATATGCCTCACTACCAATTCCACTCTGCTTGCTGCATATGGTTCAGCTAGCTGGTGTCTTTCACATGAACTGGTAAAGAAGGCACTTTATTGGAGATATTTCTGTGGCTTAGAAAGCCACAAGCTTTGTGATGGAATGAACAGTGCTCTCTTTATTGATGAGGCTAACCCAATTTATGTGGAAGCATGATAACATGGCAGATATAAAAAATAGGCAGGAAGGAAAAGTCCTCTCTTTCCTATACTCACTACATTAGAAATGGCCAAGAAATTCAAAGTTTGGCTCTAGATTCAAACTTCCCTGAAGTTAAGGTAGGAACTGGGGAAAGGGCCACCAAATAAATGTAAATAAAAAGAAAAAGTGAACAGAGAACCTTTTATGGGGTTATATTTTATTGATCTTCGGTGAATTTGTGGAGTTTGCATTGATTATAAAGTTTTCATCTTTCTTTCCTCCCCTCCCCATCATTGATCAAGTTGTCTCAGTGGCAGAGAATGGTAAAAAGTCAAATAGAGTAAACAAGCTAGTAGGTTTGATTTTTTTTTTTTTTTTTTTTTGCTGCTCCAAAATTTAATAATGTTACCTCCTAAGAGGAGTTCAAAGAAACTCAGAAGAAAGGAATGGAAAAAATAAAACTATCCAAAGAAAACCCCAGAAATGCTGTCCTACTATACATACAAATTATTTCATTTTCTTGCCAAGAAGTCCTGCTCTTTTAAGTGAATAAAGGGGTAATCTAAACAGAAGATCACAAATGACTAGTCACTGCAGATGGAGCTTGGGAAATTGTTCCACATAACTATCATCAACAAAGTTGGTTACTTATACAAGGCCAGGAAAAAAAGGGTTAGTAAAATTTCTTCCATCAACACACCCATGTATTAGGCACTTGCAAAAAAACCTCCAGGAAGTGTTTGTCAGGTAACTCAGTTATAGACACATTCTGCAACTCTGAATGACATTGAGTAGTACCTTAGTGTGCAGGGCACACAGTCTCATTGATATCAACTGGACTGCTTCCGTAGTAACGTGGGAGACTCTGACCATTAGATAATACACAATATGAATTAACACCACAACAATCCATCAGGACATGTATAAAGCACATCCCTAAATATATTCCAGTTTTACTTCATCATGATGATAACAGCTCTTCACAAAGGCAGTCAAATTAGAAAATGGGTTTCAGTTCAACAGGTACATATGGCTCTTCATTTCCATAAATATTTATGGAAATCCAATTTTATTTGTACAAACTTCCAACTCAGAAAATTCACTTCAGCACTGTAAACTGAACCTACTAAATCAGTGTTTCCCAAACTTGGGACGCCGCTTGTGTAGGGAAAGCCGCTGGTGGGCCAGGCCGGTTTGTTTACCTGCCGCATCCGCAGGTCTGGCCGATCGCATCGCCCACTGGCCACAGTTCGCCGCTCCAGGCCAATGGGGGCTGCAGGAAGCGGCACGGGCCGAGGGACATAGTGGCCACCACTTCCCATTGGCCTGGAGCGGCAAACCGCAGCCAGTAGGAGCCGTAATCGGCCGGACCTGCAGACGTGGCAGGTAAACAATCTGGCCCGGCCCGCCAGGGGCTTTCCCTACACAAGTGGCGTCCCAAGTTTGGGAAACACTGTACTAAATCATTTGCCTTACATCGGGGTGGCCAACCTGAGCCTGAGAAGGAGCCAGAATTTACTAATGTACATTGCCAAAGAGCAATACAGTAATACGTCAGCAGCCCCACATCAGCTCCCCACCCCGCTCCCAGTGCCTCCCACCCACTGTCAGCCCTGCTGATCAGCGCCTCCCCCTCCCTCCCTGCACCTCCTGATCAGCTGTTTCGTGGTATGCAGGAGGCTCTGGGAGGGAGGAGGAGAGCCAAGGGCACGGCAGGCTCAGGGGAGGGGGCAGGAAGGGGTGGAGTGGGGGCAGGGCCTGTGGCAGAGCCAGGGGTTGAGCAGTGAGCACCCCCCCAGCACACTGGAAAGTTGGCACCTGTAGCTCCAGCCCCAGAGTTGGTGCCTATACAAGGAGCCACAGAGTAACTTCTGAAGAGCTGCATGTGGCTCCGGAGCCACAGGTTGGCCACCCTTGCCTTATGTGGAAGTGGAAAAAGGGATAAAGGGCATTTGGACGCAGACATCTTAGTTTTCAACAGACTAGAGCAAGAGTCAAGCTAACTCTAACTCTAATAACGCGAGACTTTAAGGCAGGGCCTGGGCGAGTGAGAAATGAGTGGGAAAACTGTAAGAGATGCTGTTTGACCTTGTGTTAGATAAGAATGGAACGCACACTGTAGCAGGAACTATTGAGAAAAGTAAGATATCAGGAAGGAATGTGTACAAACAAAATGCGGCTGTTGATCATTATTGTATGCAACAAAAGGTATAAATGCTTGCCCTAATTGCCTGTCTGTGCGCTCTCTCCCCCTTGTAATTGCTTGGGAATAAACACTGCCTCTGACTTGCTGCAAACAACCTAAGAGTGAAGACTGCGTTTTCTTCCACACTTACATCATCTTTTCTCCCCCACCAGTTTTGAGGCATACAGCCTTAGGGGCCTGATCCTGCAGTCCCTACATTAACATTGTCTGTTTTTTCAGCCTACGTATGGACTGCAGAGTTTTAGAAAGAAAGCAGAATCATTTTCAGCCAAATAAGCTAACTTTTTTCAAACTGATTTTTTTTAAATTGAAAACACACACACACACACACACACACACACACACACAGAGCCAAACTACCTTGGCTTAACTCTTCTGAAGGCAATGTATTTAAACCCAGTGTTTTTTTTCAAATATAGCTCTAACAAGTAAAGCAGATAGTAAGTATTTTTAATTCCTGTTCTTCTTTATAAATCTTTTTTTTCAAACCTCTTGGGAGGGCCTTTCTGCTTATCATTTTAACACCTAACATAGTGTTTTATATACATCTACCTAAAGTGTCTTTTTGTGAGGCAAAGTTTTACTCCTGAAGCAAATTACATTTATTTCTTGACCGCACTGAATTAAGGCTGTTTCCCTTCATGTTAAAACCTCCCGAATGAAGATCAAAACTCGGGAACACTCTGATTTACACATTCATGGTATTAATACTGGTGGGGAGAGACATTATATTAAACACCATTAAGTAATAGAGCAGAGAGAATAAAAATATTTTCTGTTCTCTCCCCGCCCCCCCCCCCCCCGAGCTTTTTAACCTTTAGGACTTCCTTGAGGATTCATATTCTAAGCTCACAGTTATGCATACACTAGGCAGAAAAAATGCAAGGTTTTTATATAGAGAAACTAGGAAATTCATTGAAAATTGCATTAAGATCCTCAGTTTTCCTGTTCCACTAATTTTCCTTCTCATAACTCCATCAACCAGACTCAGAACCTTTCCCAAGGTCAGCTATGGTGTCTTCCCCAAGGGCATGTTTAGCTGAAGACAAAGCCTCCATATCCTCAGTAATGTGGCTTTTGTAGAAATTCAGTTTGAACAGTTAAAGTTCTGGGATAAATTAATCAGCACAATATGGGATCAATTGCCAAGTGCTCAACAAGAGTGCTATGTTAAAAGTGATCAATTATGAAGGATGGTGGAAAGGCTTCAGGTATATTAAAAATTAACTGCTGTATGCAGAGAAATTGAGGCGGACCATAGCTAAACACGTAGTGAGAGTTCCTCTTTCTCTCTGTGGCTTGGGTAAGCTGTGTTGCCTCCCCTCCTCCTTCGGGGAGCTTTCACTGTCCCAGTCTCCATCTTTTTTCACCCGACTGTAACCACTGGCCACGGCAATGTGTATCTATGAAGAATCAGAGAAATGTGTGTGGAACACAGAACAATGGAACCAATGGAATCCATCATTAACACAGTTTAAGGGCCTGCTCCTGGTGAGACTTCATACCAGGACTTGATACATATTATTCTCAGGAAATAGGGAGGCTGCTTTTTGTCTATCCAAAGGCAAGGATGTCTTGCTAAACAAGGCCAAAAATAAGGATGCTTGCTGCCCCACAATTCCCAGTTGTTACTTTGGCATCTGAACTAAAGATTGCATAGGGCATGAGTACTGCTGCACTTCAAGGGCCTGCTGCTTGGCCCTAATGGGGTGGGGAGACAAAGGAGGTGTGTCTTGATAAGTATCTTTGTAGAAGCCTGGTGAGCAAAGAGAAGTACTCCCTTTTCAGCTCCCTGAAAGCTGGTGGAGCTCCTTCCACAGATGTCTTTGGTGGTGGGGGACTCCAACTCACCCAATCGTAGGATAGAGTCCCCTGCCAGATCTGAGATGTTTGCCTACAAGATTTTGTGGTCAGGCAGTCAGAATATGAAACCTGCAAAACTACCCCTTCTGCTCTCATGCCCTTCATCTCAGCCATGGGATTGGGGGCGGAAGGTGGAATGTTGATTGGTCCGGCAGGAGAAAGACAATCCCCCATTAAAGCTAAAGTTGAAGCTGCTTTAACATCCATTCCTGTGTCTGTGTATCATTCTCCCACATGTCCTGAATAAAACATAGTTCTTGAAACAAAGAGCAGCCTCTTTAACTTGTAGAGCCTGTGTGTACAACTCCAGATGTTTAAGTGATAGAGTGCCCCAATCAAGGAGTAACATGAATCCTATTGTATGCAACCATACTAAATTTATTATGAGAAATTCACAATAGTACGATGCTGAGAGCATGTGCCTCCAGCCCTCTCTTTTCAATAAAGTTATAGCCACCACCAGCGGTATTAGCAACTAGATCTGGATCAGTTGTACAATACAATATGGCAGGTTCAGTGTTCCAGAAAAAGAACCAACCACAGATTGAACCCAACTTGAACTGACTTTCTTTGTGCCTAGCACACAGAGCACATTAAGAAATGGGCAGATTTAAAATTCTTATACATCAAATTATAAAATAGAGCAATAGTTTAGCAAGTTTAGTTTTAAATTTGTTTGGGAGGAAAAACTTTAATACACTAAACCAAAGTATGTCCCCCAAAATAAATAAATGTAAATATGAATACCTATTAGACACTAACTTGCACAGCAAGTATATTTTTCATGCATCAAGGTTACACTGTAAAGAAGGTTTCCTCTGCATCTGAATTACTAGTGCATCATTTAGCACCCCTCTCGTGTCTAGACCATATGGCTTCAATTCTGACAGCTGATGAATCTGGTAATTTTCCTCTTGCATTAGTCATTGGTTATATTGTTGTGCAGCTTCTTGATGGCAGAAGGAGAAACAACCTCCTGAGAACAGTCTTGGAAATGCATGTTAAAAATGAATAGAAGCCAAAATTCTCTTCTTAAGTGTGATTATAGTTGGGCTAGAGGCGGTGAAAAAAGCATTCATGAAAATGTTTGCTAAATCTGAATTGCGGTTCAATCAGTGATTGGTAAGACTGTGATTTACTCACAGAGGTTGCAGAAGTCATGGAATCCGAAATATGAAATAATGGATAACTTAAACAGAAAAATTGGCCAGATCCAGTGAAGCAGCTGTTGATGATCAATAGTTTCACCAGCTCTAATAGTGACTTTTTTGGTACATGCATTTGTCCCATTGTGTATATAATACATAGATATAGTACATCTATTTGTCCTATAAACAGAAGACTACGTTACTTGAAATCAATAAGAAATATTACCACTGAAAAATTGTAATTGGAAGCCACATTTTGCTCAGGTAAAGTGTACATTTTTGTTTTACTCTACATATGAGTAGGTATGACAACTACTGATAGATAAATCTCTAAAAGTTTTGGGCTTGGTTTGAATATGCAACCATAGAAGATTCCAATTTTTAACCAGACTCACCGAATTGCTAAGTTTGTAACACTGTTTTGGAAAACTCAAAAGGTTTTCTAGTGAGAGAAGGTACAGTTAATATCAAACTAGAAATACTACAGCAACAACTTCTCTGTTCATTCTCTTTATAGCCACTTAGATGAGAAGAGCGTGGCAGGTTCCTTCGATAAGGTAGGCATTTCTGTCAGATACAAATGGTTGGCTTGCCATCTCCTTTAGAGTCTCACTACTGCTGCCATCTGAATTCTCTCCAGTAACTGGCTGTCAAAACCATCCAGAGCTCTCTTATTCCATCCACTTTAATTGGCATGATGCATGCCTATCTACACCAGCAAGAAGTCTGGGCACGATGTTTCTGCTGTACACTCCATTTCAGTTTTATTTCTAGTCTGATCTTCCTGCTAGATCTTTCACAGTTGGTGGAAAATACAGTTTGATTTGCTGGGTCTTCTATGAACTTTTCTTTTTGGTTTGGTTATCTATATAATGATATGTGCTGTTTAGCTCCACGTATAGTCACACACAATATGTTCTTCTAGACTATTCCAAAATGATAGACTCTCCCTCTGCTTCCTTCCTCTCTCTCTCACATACAATATTACCATGCAGTTTTGATCAAAATTCTATCTAAAAATGGCACCTTCTTACAGAACTCAGTTAATTTGCAGCCTGTGTGTATTCAGAGTCATACCTACTGTACTGACATTACTGAGAAAAGTAAATTTTGACTACATTTTTTTTTACTCCTGTTAGCATTGCAGATCCAATCGAGCTTTGAGCTGGGCTTCTTTTCTGGCTCATGCATCATCACCAAAATTCCTATTAGAGTTCTTGTGGCAGAATCTTGATTAGATATGGGACTGAACCAGGACACCCGATATAGACATCAGTGAACTTTGGGAAGGTTCAAATGAGAATCTCCTCTGCATTGCTCATTCTCTGTTCATCAAGCCACAACATAACTTCCAGTATGAGATCTTGTTGGGAGAAGGCATAGTGGGCCATTAATCCACCGCTTTTAGTCTCTTGGAGCAGCCTGTTAGCCAATTTCTCTTCCCTTCATTTTCAGGGATTTTACACTCTGAATACACCCAGAGTAAGAAGGCTGGAAGCAATAACTGCAGTAGGGCTTCCTAGGGAATTTCCTAGTTCTGAATTATTTGGGGCAGTAAGTCTTTGTGTCTCCAGAAGATGTCAAGTACTGAATTCTGTGCAGAGTTGGGGTGGGACCATCAAATATTGCCCTAGGAAGTGGGAAGGGGAATTGGCCAAACAACTTCCACTTGATGAAACAGAAGGAAGAAAGTGCCCACTTTTGGAATAGTCTGGAGGGGGTAATGTCAGTCCACTGTAACTGTACCATGTATGTCACTAGTAAATATACCTTTGCACTCAACACATCTCCATATGATGCAATTAGCAGTTTCATATCTGGTTTAAGAAGTGCAAGCTCAGGACTGTTGGACTTCCTCAATGTTCTACCACAGTCTTGTGCCATCGTACTTCAGTGGACAGTTCGTTTTCACCCCGAACCTCTTCAGGCTCAACCCATTAGGCCAGCTCCTCAGCTGATGTGCCTTATCACTCTGTTGGAGTCAATGGAGAGAAAAGCTATACTAGCTCAGGAGCTGGTCCCTTGTGGTTTATAATTCTGTACAAGCAACTTGATACGAAGGTGAATGGGCATTTTATAAATATTGGAATAGATGAGAAAAGTAAGAGATCCGATATTGGAGGTTCACCGATCCCTCTTCCCCCATCAGATTTGTATTATTTTTTTCTTTTAAACTGAGTGGACTTTCCCTATGTTAAAACTCATTTTCTAGAGAGCATGTGCTCTCTGCACATACAGCAGGAAGGAAGCAGAAACCACAATGCAGAGACTGAGCAAGCTGAGCCTCTGAACAAGCCAAAAGTACACTGATTTTAGTTGGGCAGAGATACAAAATGTGTTTAATATTTCAATATTTTTCTTTCCCACTGATTAATTAAATTAAACTAGTATGAGCTCAGACTGGGTGTTTTACTTAAGTAAACAATTCATTTCTTTATTGACTATGCTCTATAGGAATACTTTATAGAGGGGGCTATCCATTCTATGAGAAGGGTTTCAAAATTAAGCAATTTTTAAATTAAAAAGCTGTGTCTCTTATTTGTTCTAGACATATTTTTAAAGAATGCTATGAAGTCATGTTTCTACTAGGGATTGTAGGGATTTTTTAAACTTATATTTTCATTTTAACCGGGTAATTTATAACTTGACAAAATGGTTCATATTCTCATTGCTAGTTACCAGACGTGGGAGAACTGCTGTAAAAATCTTAATTCCCATCATTCTCACACAGCTTTATCATTTCTCAGCAGGAGAGAATAGGGTGAATGCTGTGTTCCTTTACGGATAGCTGGGGTAGGGTGAATCTACTCTCCCAATAGATTGACAATCTGATTACAGTGGGGAGGAGTGGCGAAGGTCACTATTTTTGACATGCTGAGATATAGTGGGCTGTAATGGTTATTTGTCCTCAGTCACCAAACTCTGAGCCAACCTCGGTTTATTTTCCTCTTTCTTAGAGCCCAGTCCTGCCAGAAACCCTGCACCTTCAATTATCATTATGTTTAGTGGGGGTTAAGGGACTCAGAGGTTTGCAAGGACTGTTCAGCACTTTGAAGTATTAGAACCTTTCTCCAGAAATTTCAGCATGCAATCTTTGTCCTAGAAAGATCCACCTTCATAACCCACATTCAGATTAGCAGGATATACTTGAGTAGAGTGGCGTTAATAATGTGTAATATAAGCACAACAACTGTGGTCAGTGGACTCTTTAAAAAAACAGAAACATTTCTCTTGATCTTGATCTTTGTAAATCCTTTTTCAAACAAAACCACATTCTGAGACTGAACTGAACTGTCACTTTCAACAGGACAGGTATCACAAATTAGTCTTTTCCCTTTTGGGAAGAAAATTCCATCAGAGCGATATGGAACTTCTCTAGTTTTCCTGTCTGCAACTCTCATGATCCTGGATATCCAAATAATTCTGAAATCATGGTGCTCTCTTGCTTTTGATCATTGTACTCTGATCTGTATTTAAAGATTGTTTGAGTCTATTTTCTAAGTCTCTGTAGTTAAACACTCCATAACCACAACTTGATTATTATATTGTCTCTTCAGACCAATATCCCTAGTGTTCAAACATATTTAATTCTCCAACATGTCTAGTTGATGATCATCAGAATGAGAATTTCTTATCAAGTATACCTGTGGCCCTAAGAGCCCCTCAATGCTCACTGTCATGTAACAGCAACTCCTATCTTGCCTGACAAACTCACTGCACCTAATACATTGCTGTCATGGTTTTCATCCATAAAGAATGCCATGTAAGGTATCAATTGAAAACATGTATCATACTGGTAATTTTAATTATTGGGTGATATATGTATGGGTGACATTTAAAAAGCTGTATGTATATGTTTAAACAGAGCAAACCAGGCAGGGCAGATAGATAAGATCTTCCTAGGCAAAGGAATATTGATTAATTTCTGCCCAGCTCTTAGATGTAAATCGATCATGGTAAAAGCCAATGCATAGTAAGGTTTGTTTGCATATGAAGTCAACAGGAATAGTAAATTAACAGAAGGATGAGAAACAGCATAGGCAGCATGGCATCTGCACGCCAGTGGGGGAGAAGAACTTTTTCTGGGAGTACACTTCAAACGCATACATTCCACAGATTTTCTGGACTCTCAGAAGAAGAGGAAGGAACCCCTTGGGTAACCATCATTGAGGGAACAAAGAAGTCAGCAGCTTTTGTATCCATGAACAGTGGATCCCCAGCCATGTGGGTTGGTGATGCTGAGAGGTGGCTTTAGATAAGAAACTATCTTAGACAAGGATTGTAGCTGGTTACGTTTTAAACACTAGAAAGCATGTTATACATTTTATCTGTAACAATTTTCTGTTTCTATTATCTTTGCTTGGTATCACTTAAATCTCTGTTCACTTCTAAGAAACTTATTCTTGGTTTTACCATTAATTCATCTTAGTGCTGCAGTATTAAACTAAAGTGTGAATATGCTGCTGAGATAACAGGCCAGTGTGTATATTGCCTCTTTGGAGACAACAGACTTAGTATTTTCTGTGAGTGTCCAGTGACAGGGGCTGGATACTACAGAGGAACCAGGGGGTTAGGAACTTGGGTGCACCAAGTGTTACCTGCAAGACAAAGTAAAGGCTGGCAGAGTCCCTAAGGAGTTTGTTTGGCTGGCAAACAAACTGGGGTGATGGAGATGTGACTCAGTTTAGCACCAGCAAATTTATTTAGCTAAGGCATAGGGTAACGAAGTGATTTACAATTCTGGATGCCCCAGGAAGCATCACACCACCATTCTAGGAATATTAGTCATTTTAATTTTTGCACAGATATATTTTCACTTCCAGTCCCCCATCACCACCCACACTTCAGCATTGTGCACAAGTTTTCATCAAATCCTCATTTCCCTTCAGTGAAGATGAACTTCTTTTAATGTCATCTATTCTAATATGGAGCAAATCTTAAATCTCCTAGCAATGATTCGTCTTGTTTGAAGATGACTGTGGTGGCTAGGTTCATCTTGCTGAACCTAAGATAACATCTGCTTCCGGGCCAAGACATAGATTCTCATATTCATTGAGAATTTGAAAGTAGAAGGCAGCTTGGGTGAAAGTGATCATGAAATCATAGAGTTTGCAATTCTAAGGAAGGGTAGAAGGGAGTACAGCAAAATAGAGACAATGGATTTCAGGAAGGTGGATTTTGGTAAGTTCAGAGAGCTGATAGGTAAGGTCCCATGGGAATCAAGACTGAGAGGAAAAACAACTGAGGAGAGTTGGCAGTTTTTCAAAGGGACACTATTAAGGGCCCAAAAGCAAGCTATTCTGCTGGTTAGGAAAGATAGAAAATGTGGCAAAAGACCACCTTGGCTTAACCACGAGATCTTGCATGATCTAAAAAATAAAAAGGACTCATATAAAAAATGGAAACTAGGACAGATTACAAAGGATGAATATAGGCAAACAACACAGGAATGCAGGGGCAAGATTAGAAAGGCAAAGGCACAAAATGAGCTCAAAGTAGCTACGGGAATAAAGGGAAACAAGAAGACTTTTTATCAATACATTAGAAGCAAGAGGAAGACCAAAGACAGGGTAGGCCCACTGCTCAGAGAAGAGGGAGAAACAGTAACAGGAAACTTGGAAATGGCAGAGATGCTTAATGACTACTTTGTTTCGGTCTTCACCGAGAAGTCTGAAGGAATGCTAATGGGAAGGGGGTAGGTTTAGCAGATAAAATAAAAAAAGAACAAGTTAAAAATCACTTAGAAAAGTTAGATGCCTGCAAGTCACCAGGGCCTGATGAAATGCATCCTAGAATACTCAAGGAGCTAATAGAGGAGGTATCAGAGCCTCTAGCTATTATCTTTGGAAAATCATATGGGAGACGGGAGAGATTCCAGAAGACTGGAAAAGGGCAAATATAGTGCCCATCTATAAAAAGGGAAATAAAAACAACCCAGGAAACTACAGACCAGTTAGTTTAACTTCTGTGCCAGGGAAGATAATGGAGCAAGTAATTAAGGAAATCATCTGCAAACACTTGGAAGGTGGTAAGGTGATAGGGAATAGCCAGCATGGATTTGTAAAGAACAAATCATGTCAAACCAATCTGATAGCTTTCTTTGATAGGATAATGAGTCTTGTGGATAAGGGAGAAGCTGTGGATGTGGTATACCTAGACTTTAGTAAGGCATTTGATACAGTCTCGCATGATATTCTTATCGATAAACTAGGCAAATACAATTTAGATGAAGCTACTATAAGGTGGGTGCATAACTGGCTGGATAACCGTACTCAGAGAGTTGTTATTAATGGTTCCCAATCCTGCTGGAATGGCATAACAAGTGGGGTTCTGCAGGGATCTGTTTTGGGACCGGCTCTGTTCAATATCTTCATTAACGACTTAGATATTGGCATAGAAAGTACGCTTATTAAGTTTGCAGATGATACCAAACTGGGAGGGATTGCAACTGCTTTGGAGGACAGAGTCATAATTCAAAATGATCTGGAGAAATTGGAGAAATGGTCTGAGGTAAACAGGATGAAGTTTAACAAAGACAAATGCAAAGTGCTCCACTTAGGAAGGAAAAATCAGTTTCACACATACAGAATGGGAAGAGACTGTCTAGGAAGGAGTACGGCAGAAAGGGATCTAGGAGTTATAGTGGACCACAAGCTAAATATGAGTCAACAGTTTGATGCTGTTGCAAAAAAAGCAAACGTGATTCTGGGATGTATTAACAGGTGTGTTGTGAGCAAGACACGAGAAGTCATTCTTCTGCTCTACTCTGCGCTGGTTAGGCCTCAACTGGAGTATTGTGTCCAGTTCTGGGCACCGCATTTCAAGAAAGATGTGGAGAAATTGGAGAGGGTCCAGAGAAGAGCAACAAGAATGATTAAAGGTCTTGAGAACATGACCTATGAAGGAAGGCTGAAAGAATTGGGTTTGTTTAGTTTGAAAAAGAGAAGACTGAGAGGGGACATGATAGCAGTTTTCAGGTATCTAAAAGGGTGTCATAAAGAGGAGGGAGAAAACTTGTTCACCTTAGTCTCTAAGGATAGAACAAGAAGCAATGGGCTTAAACTGCAGCAAGGGAGGTTTAGGTTGGACATTAGGAAAAAGTTCCTAACTGTCAGGGTGGTTAAACACTGGAATAAATTGCCTAGGGAGGTTGTGGAATCTCCATCTCTGGAGATATTTAAAAGTAGGTTAGATAAATGTCTATCAGGGATGGTCTAGACAGTATTTGGTCCTGCCATGAGGGCAGGGGACTGGACTCGATAACCTCTCGAGGTCCCTTCCAGTCCTAGAATCTATGAATCTATGAATCTATAGTATAAAAAAGGTCTACTTTGTTAATTTCCCTTTCCTTTTTGGTGTAGTCCAAGGATAGTAATGTTCTCTTGATTTTAATCAGCAGTCTCCTGCAGTGGGCACTCTGCAAACATAATGATTTCCCTGCAACTCCCCTGAGATTTCTCCTTTCTGCAGATTAGATTCCAAGAAGCAGGCCCTCTCTTTTGGTTTGCAGGCTCTATCATGTTATACCAAAATAGACATGAAGAAATGCAAATACAGTTTCTATACTTCGATTTCATTCTTTGTGTTACTGTTAGTAAACTCCCCCTGACTCTAAACTAATCCATGACATCATAATTGCAAGTTCAGCAGATACACAGCAGCCTCTGATAGAGCTGATGATCAGTGTGGCTTCCATCTGGAGCTGGCATCTTATTGCAACACCTTTATCTCTTTGCGCCTTTGGTGAGTAACATCCATAATGCATGGGAACAGAATAGTGTGATACAGAGGATTTTTCAGCTGCTCTCTGTGCTGAACATAGCTGAAAATGCTGTTCAGCACTAGGCGCTGTCCAGCATCAATGGTGCTGATCTGTCATCATTAGCTGAAGGAGGGAGAGATCTAGATCTGGACTTATGTAAATTAGTGAAATTGGAGTGGTGTCAGTGAAGCACACTGTTAAGGTGTATAGGAATTTAATAAAAATAGTTTTAGGCGGTCACAGAGGTGCTCGCAGAGAGGGAAAACAAAATAGCAGCTGAAAGGAACCAGATCTGTGAAATTGTGGCCTTAAAATGTTCAGCCAATGGTGAGCAGGCAGACTGGAGTGAGACACTCCAACACCTGAAAGGAGGAGTGAGGCAGCTAGAACATGGGTCTTCAGATAGGTCCAGCTCCAAAGGTGCACGTTTTCAATCAGGCCCACATTCTAAACGGCTCAAAGCTGATTGGTGGGCCAACTGTATATAAGGCAAGGTGCTGACAGGCTTCAGTCAGTCCATGTCGTGCAATTGGAAGTCACCGGTGAGCAGCAGAGGAGTTGTCCTCAGGAGAAGATTAGGAGAAGAAGAAAGAGCTGAAATCA